>NW_026972436.1:0-144260 GCF_036711695.1 Zophobas morio | reverse complement strand
AAGTACTTTTATGTTTATTCTTATATAAAGTAAAACTCTTCGAATCGGCTACTGCGTCTGTGACTTCCACGCCCGCTATGTTTGCGGCGGGAAGCCATAAAGAAGTTTCTCTTTTACTTAATTTTTTTTATTGATTATCCTATTAGTCTTTTTTTAGAACTTCTATGCACTAGCACTCCCACCTTCGACCTCTCTGGCTGTTTCTATGGAGGTGGACAGTTTAGAAGATGTTCTTCTAAGTGAGTAAACCTGAACTCTCTACTTCTGCCTTGTTTCTTAAAATTTTAAATATACGCTTATATCTTTTCTGTCAGAGATTAAATAAAAAATTATGTTTCTTTTATATAATATTATTTTTACGACAAATCTGTTATATTTTTGGCAAAAGGAATTTTTTTATGACAGTGATTTTTTTTTACGTTATTCCTGTTATTTCAAGTAAACTTAAATTGATCTCCAACTTTATAATCTACGTAGACTTGTACTTTATTGCAGTTCCCGCAGTAAGCGAATTACCTCTCAACTAAATATTAAAAATTCTGTAATTCCGGATTTAAAAACTAATTGTGTTTACTCCTTTAAGAGTTAGCTATTCTTACATTTCAAATTTGTATGTAAGCTTAAAAAAGGTATAAGGTAGTAGTCCACCAAATATTCCTTTAAAGAAATTATTTTAGAAAAAGTATACTTTTTACTATAGGTTTATCTCTTATTAAAAGGCAACTAAGAGATGTCTTAGGCTCCTTTAAACCTTTGATAGAAATATAAACCGAAACAGGAAAACCATTACTTTTCAGAGTTTTCGTATTGACGAAGGACGAATATGTTATAAATAAAAGAATTAGAACTTTTTTAGAACTTTTGCACTTTCTTAACGCAGCAAAACTATTACGAACAAGCAATTTCACGGGACCAGTGTAAATAAAAATTATAACCTGTATAATATTTATAAGTTGCAACAACTGGAAAACCTTCTTTAAAATATTGTCATAACTAAATAAACCACTATTTTGTCTTGTCCCACTTATTAAAAAAGTTATTACAGCCAACAAGCGCTTACAGGATTAAAATGGCGGTTTATTATCAGGTTTGGAGCATCTAACTGAATGACCTTACCATGGTAAAAAAGGAGATAAGATGGGGAAACGCAAAATGTAGCGGCTGAAGAAAAACTCGTTTTTGACAGATTTAAGAGAAAAAGTTTAAAAAACCTGCCGATCGGGGGGTAACGGGGAATCGAACCCCGGACCACTCGCACCCTAAGCGAGCATTATACCACTAAACCATTACCCCTTACCCAGTGGTGATCTACCTCTAATTAATATTAGTATTAAAAAATCTGTCTCATCAACCATATTCGCAACCTCTTTCTCTAAACGTTGCCTCACTACACTATTGCATCCCATCTTTAATAAATTTTTCTTTGGACGCCCAAATCTCTCTTTTTTATTGTCATTCATAAAAAGAATAATTTAAAAGACTAAATTTTAATATATTTGAGAAATAACTTACGTTGTAGTAATAAAAGTTAGTGCTAGAATTAAAAGGATATATATAATAACACAAGCATAAATCTAATTTGTGCTCTATCACCCTGTTGAGGGCTCGTAAACTTTATGTTTTTTTTTTTTAACCTGACCGAGCAAACCAGAAAATACCATTAATAATAAAAAAATTATGTGTTTAAAATTTGAAATATATAGATAAACATTTTTAATAACTTATTCCGAATTGTCAACTATATGTTCTTTTTACAGCATACAATTTAGACCGAATTTAATTGATACATTTTAATTAATCACGGTGTTTAATTTACTAATTTTTTTGGAGTATATAAATTTTACACAATAAAGAGTACCGCCCCGGCCGTCTGTCTGAAAAACTAAAGGTAGTTCTCTGCCAAGCGTCGACCTCTTATTCGAGTAGCCATGTTGTTGCAGAGCGCCGAAGACAAACTTGCGCTTAATCGACTTCACCGATGCGTTGAAAAAAGCTAATGACCCATTTCATTAATTAGTGGGAGAGCAAACTGCATCGTATATCAGAATCAGGCAGCAGCGACCGATCCTCCTTTAGTAAATTTGTCAAAAGGATCAAAAATTAGGGGCTTTCACCACTCCCCCCGCACCTTCGTGGAGGAAATATAGTGGCCGAGAGTGATGGAGCTTAAGCTACGCTTTTCGCCAATGTTCGTGCTATCCAAAATGTGCCAGCTGCTCACTATACTGCTAATGATGCCTTCCCTCAGCTGAGCTTATCCCCAACCGTTAACAACGAACCTATTGACCTAGTTAATGTTGACGAGGCGCAAGCAGTTGTCGAAGGGCTACCTAAACGAAAAGCGCCTGGTCCCGACGGCATCACTAATAAGATGCTGAAGAAAATGCCATTAATAGGGATGCACTATCTTCACCTCCTTATAAAATCTTCGATGCTCCTGGGCGTCTTTCCGGTTCGATAGAAGACGGCGATCCTTGTGAGACTACCAAAAACACCTAAACCGAAATCAGCATCTAGCAGTTACCGACTCGGCCCATCAGGCCTAGTGTCAGCGACTGGCAAAGTGGGGTGAGACCGTTTTAAAGGATCGTGGACGCTCGGAAAGCTTTACCGAATTTTTTTTTTAGTTTGGATTTCGGCAAGGGCATTTAACGACCCAGCAGCTCCTCTGCTTCACTGAATGGACTACTTGCGCTTTTAACCATAAGAAGTCAACAGGCGCTGTCTTCCTTGACGTTGAAAAAGCATTTGACCAAGTTTGGCGTAGAGGTCTGCTTGCACAAATTGCGCTCGTTGTCCCACTCTCATGGCCTTTAAAACGTGCTGAAATCATATCTGAATGGTCGCGTCTTCAGCGTGCACAAGGAAGATACCCGGTGGCCGCATCGATCTCTGCCAGCAGGGGTCCCCTCAAGGGTTACTTCTCTCCCCTTTTATTTGCAATTTACATGAGCGACGTACCCTTGCCATCCGACCCACACACACGAATCGCCCTCTACGCTGATGATACGGCCGTATATTTCTCATCGAAGTCACCCGCCTCGCTATGCAAGCATCTACAGCGCTATCTTGAGGCCCTTGCCTGTCTGGTGCAGTGATGAAATTGGTACTATAAATGCGAAGAAGAGCAAAGCAAGCTATACTAACTTCAAAGAAACGAGCTCCTTTGTTAGTGGCCTTGTTAACCTTTAATAGCGTGAAGATTCCGTGGTGTTCTCAAGCGAAATACTTGAGTCATCAACAACAAATATTCCTTGTTGCCTCACGTGGGCTTCGTAGTAACGACCGTCAAGGCAGCAACCAAGGCGCCTTGTTCTTTACTTGCGGCAGTGATCAGATTAACTTAGTGAATAGTTTTTTTTATTCGTTAGTATGGATGATTTTCAGTGAACTATTTGAAAAGGCTCTATGGCATTTGCTAATAGAAATGGCACTAATAAAGGGTGTACATAAAAATACGTACCTAGCTTTTTCGTCAAAAGATTGTAAAATAAATTTATTTTTTATTTTGAAAAAAATCGAAAATTATAATAGGATAAAATTTTATTGGGGTTAAGAAAAGAATAAATAGTTTTTTTAAAAAGTCAGTTAAAATATACTCGTAAAATTCACCAACAAAGTATTTATTTACTTATATGGACTTACACCATTAGTATGAGATTATTTTTCTCCTTGCAGTATTTTAATACTTATACTCAGCTAATTTTAATACGGATTTTTTGGCCTACTGACCATTATATACTGCTTACATACATTTTTCAATGTATGTTGTCATATCTTCACTTACTTTTGAACTTATTTTTGAGTAATGTTATCAAGCAAATATTAGGCTCTAAACTATTTTAAGATTCAGTGTTATAAGCATTTCTTTTTTTTCTTAGCTACTTTAAAATCTTTATTGCTAATATCATATTATCTTTTTCAAGACACCTCGGGTTCTCAGTTCGGTCTTGATAACTTTGGACTTAACTTTAACTGGTAATTTTTTTTAAAAAAAAAGTAAAATATTTGTTCTGAGTGTTTTCGCTAAGTAGGACTACTGACGTATTTTTCATACTATCCCACAAACAAATAACTTTTCTTAAGTAGTCCTTAATTTATTTCTAAACCATCGTGAAAGGAGATAAAGTGAGTCTCAGACGTTGTTTACACTACAACAACTCACAGAATTTATTTCCATCGATTGCTATCCAACCCTTCCTGTGTTTCTTTATGCAGTTTAGTTTAAGCTCTGTTTTTAAATTCTAATAGATTATTTGGTACCTTCCTTGGGCTGTTCATGGAATAGAGAGCGTTATTGCTTTTTATTTGGCGAATAAATACAAGTTATCCACCAAGTATTTCTGGGCCTTTCAAACATTTCTTTTTGGCTTTTAATATTTTACGATTCAATATGTATCTTTTCTATTGCAGCTATTTTACTTCTTTCAATAATAAACTAAAAATTTTTATTAACTTTATTGACCCCTTCCACGTACAGGGTATCCTTCGCTTTCCCTACTCTCGGAATACCAAAGAGAAGAAAAAAAAAGCAAAGTTAAATGAAAAATAAGTTTTTAAAATACCTTTATTTTATTTTTGTATGAATGTTAACTAAATTTTAAATAAAAGAGTAGGAATGGTTGCTTATTTTATTAGGCAGAAGTGTTCGGTATATAAACTTTGAATAAGTGCATTAAGGATTAAAGAAAAGCGTTTAAATCTTATAGCAGCTTCCTCCTATGTAGAGCTAGTCAGGTTGGCAATGAAGTAGCTAAGTTAACCATAGTTAGCTCTACTATAGCAAAACGGTATTAACCAAGTACTAGATGCCTTATATAATCGACCCATCCAGAAGGTAAAAGGTAAAGGGGGTTGTGTTCACTATTATCTAGTAATTATGTAATAGATTTATTGGGATCTAACTTGGGATCCCTCAGGATTATCCCAATAAAGCTTAAATTCACAGGAATTAATTACATTTTTAAAAATTTTGAGGGGTGAAGCATCTTTCAAAGCTAGGTCTTAAAAGATTTAAAAAGATCGATTAAAATCTTGTACAGTACCTTTACCTCAATGCCTCTACCAGCTGACCCTTCAAAACTTTTAAGAATTTAAAATTTAATATAAATTTAATAAAAAATAGATAGTCGCACTATTGATTGACAGCAATCCTTTCAAGATCTTAAAGCAATAGAACTTTGGCTCCGCTTATATAAAAGATGGTTATTCATTATAATTCCATGAGAAGAAGTAGCGCGTGAAGGCTTGAGGCTCCGAACCAGAATTCAGCACCTCCAGCTCCAAAGTACTTCTCCTTTTGTCCTTCAAGTATGCCTACGACCAAGTGTGCTGTTAGTAACTCAAAAAGGGCCGACCCAGAAAAGGTACTTTTGCGGCCAAAAGCGCAAGTTTGCGGGTAAACTCGCTACACTGCCTGCCTTTCCATAAATAAAGCCGCAGCTGCGTGTCTACCAAAAGCAGTGGACTTAGCAAGAGAGCTGAAGCAGGAAGGATGGCGCTTACCTAGCAGAAAACAATCCGTGTCGCACAAATCGTCTTGGCAAAAGTCTGTGCTTAACTCGGTGACCTGCAGAAATGAAGGCGATTAGCGAGGAGTGGCGTGTAGCAATTCTCGAAGGCGAACTTTGAATAAACCAGAGGAGGACGAACAGCGGAAGAGACGGCAAAAGTGGTCGTAGCGGTCTCTTTCGTATTCGGGGCGTTTCTCTAGAAGGCAGGACTCGCCAATCCGCCCCCAGAATTCCGGATGCTCGTGGCCTGGACAGTTAAAGCGCTAAGCAAGGGATGGTAGTTGGTCCAATGAAGCCCAATATAAACCCTCGTAGGCAATGCGCACTTTGTACTGCTCGGGGAAGGCATAGAGGAGCTGGTCGTAGGCATCCTCGTGTATGAAAAAGTAAAGGCCGAAAATAAATTCTTTCATTCGGATAATGTTTTACCTGAAACTGGGTCTTTCCCACGTGCTTTCCTATCCACAAGTATATCACTGCGAAAAAAGAATAAACATTATTACGATTTTGAATAATTAAGAGAGTCGTACCGCCTTGAGAGGCCGAAGAGTGATCGCAGTTTTCACGTTGTAGTACAAGAAAGTAACAGTAATTGGAGTTTAGTGAGCGGGACGACAGTTGTACTTCAAGCTAATTGAAAGGCGGAGTATAGATAGACCACGTGTCAATGTAAAAGTCGCGAGTTACCGTTCTCGTATTAATAATATTGGACTGCTGGCCATACTTAAACAATCGAGCCGCTGGAGACTCAGATGGCGCTCCCTACATAAAAAAAAAGCCTCAGGTGCTGTTCTGGCCAGGTGGCTAAAAATATTACCCGTAACAACACCATTCTATACTTAAAATGGCACAAGAAGCGCTCGGGCTCGCGCTGCTGGCGGATACGCACCATCTTATACTCGTTGAACTCGTCCTGAAGGGCAAAATCGGAGACTGTACCACCGCAACCTTGTGGAAGGTGCTACCTCCAAAAGAATGGATGCTGCAAGGTGGAAAGTGAGATCTTCCGCCGACCATCCGTGGCAGTACTGTACAACAGACTTGACGTAGTTCTCTTTCGAGCAGTTAGAAAAAGTATAAATATATTTTTTTAAAAAAAAAGGTGGCGCAAGAGACTTACGTAGTTTCCTTTTTAGCTGAGCCTGTGCTCCCTGGTTCTCCTATGGACCCGTTAGTGCTGTCTCATACCATATAACGCTAGAGAAAGTAACCAAATCCACTTTGGTCATAAACAAGTCTATAAACGTGTTCTTCGCACCTTTTCATTGGTATAAAAAGAAAAATACTTTGAACATAACGTACACCAATTGTGCGAACCCATGCTAAAGGTAAGCCAATCCATGCGAGAGGCCTTCCGACCTTGCCAGACGTAAGCGACCCTTTCGATCTGCTCTTTTTCACAGGAAATTTCCACTACTCTGTAGTCCACTAACCACAGTCAAAGTAATGTATGAAGTTATACAGCACTGAGTACTCCTATTAAACCTAGGAAGATCCGGATCTCTGTTTCGTATAACGGAGCAAACTTGTCGAAAACGGGAACGAACGAGCCATGCATGAGTTTAAACACGTGTTCAAATTTATCAGCGTTGACGCATTCAAAGTTGCAGTCTGCTCGCAGTGCATCGTAGTACTCGTTGTCTTCCCACTTTTTATAGGCAAACAACGCGAGGACGTCATATTCTACATCGTCTAGTAGAAGAACAGATAAAGAAAAACTTACTTTGAGCGTTTTAATGAGAAGCTCTTACACTTTGGAGGCGTGGGCATTGGCCATAACTTCCTCCTTCTCCCTTTACTGGTCGATGCTGTCCTCATGGATTAAGAGAGTACATCAATCAAAAAAAAGTATAAGAAGAAGCGCCAGTCTGAGGCATTTCAGCGCACCCTTTGAGCGGTCCAATGACGAGTCGTCCCAATCGTAAAAAAGAGTCTTAAACAAAAAGGGCTCCGAGTATTGGCGGCAAAGCTTCGAATGGGCGAACTCCGGACGGTTGAAAATGTTGGCAATGATATCCTTAACACTGTTTGCCAGGTGATCGTTAGTAAGAGAGCGAAAGAGAGAAAGAAGTAGAAGGGCCAATAGGAGATACACAGTACTCGCTGCAGAGAAGTTGGGACAGTTTGTCCGCCTTAGAGCCTACAAAAGGAATAATTAACTCGGTTTTGATTGGCGGTAAAAAAGGACTAACCAAGCCATTGGTAGATCATACTACCGGTATCTATGAAGTGGACCTATGTGAGCGCCCTAGACGGAAGCACGTAACAACAGTGTGACGAACTAAGAAGTACGCACGCATTCTTCCTTCAACCAATAGCGGGAGAGTTTATTTAAGCCTATACTTTCCTGGTGCAGCTGGAAGAACCCTCCTTGGAACTCTGAAATGGTGCAAGTCGATTTGTAGCACAGTGCTTCGGCAACGGACTAATAGCTGGGAGCACCTTGGCGGGTCAGCAGCGGAAGTCGGTCGTACTTCTTTATTTCTCCATTACTTTGGCGATGTAGAAAGTAGCGCTTTCCTGTCGCTTTTAAATTTTAGGGCGGAAAAGCACGTGTTTACAAGAATAAACCACCGGAGTGACGCACCGTTTCCCAAGTAACCGGCAAATTGATTTCCAAAGTATAGAATATGATTCGTCCCTGCAGCGCTTTCAAATCGAGTCGAGGCTTGAGATCTGCGTCTAGTGGTGAATGTTTTCCTTAAATTAGGCTTGACATTCCAGCGGCCAGCAAAGACAACCTTTTTCGGGAGGCAAGCATTCTATACACTGCCAGAAGGCGACGTCTTCGCTGCCCTGTAGAATCTCTTTCACAGTAGCCTGGTTGCACTTATCTTTTTGGCCGACCAATCATAACTGAAAACAAGCACCTTCCCCAAATGGTCGTTCTTGTTGATTTGGTCGACGTAAAGCCTCGCTTTGCTTCGCTGAGAAAACGCGGTTTCCCGGCCGTACCTGTCATTGATACGATGAGCAACCGGTTATGCATGCCCCTCCCAAGAGAGAAGACTCCCCATAGATGCTTAAGAGGGCCCTGGTCGAATAGCAAGACGCAGGTCGGGTGGAAGGGGGGATCGTACTCGTCAACTAGAACTGCCTCAATACTACCGCCGCGGTCTAAGTAAAGCGCATGGAAGAGTGGACATGCAAGAATAGTAAGGGTATGAACCACTTTCTAAAAGATACACCCTTAAAGAGGCACATGTCTCTTCCGGCTCTCTTAAGGACGATGCGTACAGGCTGCCCTCCTGGACAGTCTGAGGAAACAGCTTCAGAAACTCTGGAGGTTCATCGCCTTGGACCAATCGGACTATTTTGCCGCCACCAAGATACCCCTTTAGGTTTACTGGACACCAGGCGAAAGTTATTGGACGGCGATATTATTATAAAAGACTGGTAACCCGCGTGGATAGCCACACACGCACGCTTGTCTGCAGACGACTCCTGCCCCAGCCAGTAATACACAGTCCACTGCAGTTTATTTTGGTCGGCAGCCCCTTAATAGTATCAAAACAGAGTAAGCTCTTGTTAATGCGATGGCTCTGAAGTTAACCTACCAAGTGTATCGACAGCTTGTTGGGTGTGAAGGATAACGTAGGCCTCACCGGAGAGAAGACCGCTTTGTAATACTTCGTGCGCAGGAACTGGCTGAAAGTTACTAATCGCCCTAAAATAAAATAAACCACTAAAATTCTCCTGTACAATGAAAACTAAAGACCAGCATTCCACGCCCACGCGCTTTCCAACCTCCTCGGAATAAATCCCCGTGACAACCATCGCTTGGCCTTTGAGGCTCCTTGGCTGTATGCCCACCACAAAGTCCAAGTCAGATGTCCTCATGGGCAGCACCTGCACTAAACCCATCAAACACGCGCTACACACGATGCATAGGTTGCCTAGCCTGAGATGGGGTGGACGCATTCTGCTGCTGCAGACCTCTGAGCAAAGTCTCGTCACACTTCTTGCTATTGACAATCTTGTATAACCCACGAAGGTTACATAATAGCGTGGTTCAGTTAGACGTGTAATAAAGGCCACCGCCCGTCCCGATTTTTCCAACCACTGAAGGGCATCCTTAGCAGAAATTTCACAGACGTATGAGGCTGGAAACTGACCACTCCGAGAGCCGATAGAGCCTTTTAGAGACGTGTATTGGCATTGCAAATATGGATGAAGAATTTAAACGACCTTCCCACGTTTGTGTATCGATGCGTTGGACGTTCCGGATGATTTCGCCCTCCCTGAAGTGGAGTGCATTTGTGCCGTTTCCTCCATCCTCCGCGCTGTAGCCTCGTTGTGCTCGTGCAAATACCTCGAAAGAACGAGTACCGCAGTAAAGTTTTCGTTGGCGGCCTCGTTGATTTTCTACCTCTGCCTTGTGCAGAAATAGAACTTCCTCCCTTTCCTCTTCTATTATCTCATCGTCCTGTTCTCCGATTCGCTCAACTTCATCTTTAGCACTAAACCCGCCAATCAGAGTCGCATAAAGATACAAAAAAAACTTTTATATACCTTGTGAAGTCCACATGATAAAACTCGGCCAAGGTGTCGAGTTGCTTGGGGCGCCTAAAGAATAAGGCGAGAATGCTGGAGTTGAGAAAGTGAAGTGTGCGCAGAGATACGGAGGGATGGTCAGTCCCACATTTCCGAAGGTAGAAAAGACCTCCAGTTCTGTTAGCCAGTAGATGTCAGGAGGTACTCGAGTTAGAAGGTTGAAGCACATGTGCAGTTCCACAAGCTTGGAACAGTGCGTGATTATAAGAGGAAACTCGCAGAAAGTATTGCTGTTAATCTGCAGAAGCTCAAGGCTTTGCTGAGGAAAATTCAAAAAAGAAGCAAATAATATTGGAGTTACGTAAAGACAATGGAGTTCTTTCAGAAAACCGAAAGAAGCAGGAAGCGCTGAAAGTTTGTTATTGCTGATGTAAAAGTTTTCCAGCTTCACGAGACAGCCAATACTTTCGTCGAGCTTTTCAAGTTTATTATGAGACAAATTGAGACTCGTTAATTCGGAAACCGATGAATCTAAAAATTTAAAAATTAATAAGAAAGCCAATTCAGTTTTTTCTTGGTTTTATAGATTTCCTAGTCTAGTTATAAACAAAAATTCTTGCTTAATCGAAAATTAAAGATATAAACCCTTTTTTACTGTAAACGAAGAGATTTTATTTTTGTTAAGCTTCAAATGTTTGAGATTATTAAGTTCGAAAAGTGCTTCAGGGACGCTGCTCAGTGCGTTGTTGGACAAATCAAGGTATGTCAGTTTCGAAAGATTCCTTAATTCGCTCTGATAATAGTGGAGTAGCGTTTGCTTCAACGTAAAGTCAAAGAAGAAAAAAGAATTAACAAGACTAGATTCCGAACGGCCAGTACCAGCGAGATTCAGAGAGACTAGGTTAGTCAGTCCGCAAAGAACGGATCGCAGCCGATCTTTTTCTAAACGTGGATTATTGGCTAGAGACAGGTGGAACAGCTTCCCCTCGAGTCGTCGTATGGCCGCAGGTATGGCAGCTATAAATTAGGGATGAGCAGTCAGCAAGGCATTTTTGATTAGTAAAAAGTTAACAATAAAAAGACTTGACTTAAAGAATAAAGAGACAATCTATAAATTTTGAATAAATACTAATTTCATTGTCGGAGAGATCCAAGTATCGCAATTCCGTTGCAGCATCGAAAAACTCAATGGAAATTGAGGGAATGGAGTTATTTGCAAGGGAAAGCGCTCGCAGTTTCTTTTGATTAACTAAGTCCAGCGGAAATGATTTAAAACCGTTATAGCTATTATTGTTAAATAAAATAATAAAATGTTATATTACTAAAATATACTAAAAACAATCAACAACCTAAAATTTAATTCTGTTAAATGTTCAAAGTACATTTCGGCAGTGCTTTTAGAAAGCTGATTACTTCTTACATTTAAACCCTACAGTTTTTAATAAAAAAAGATAAATTTTACTTTTAAAACTTGCAATAAAAGAAAATTAAGGTTTTTAAACTTTTTATTTAAAAATTATGAAAACCTCTAAAAAGAAAAGTTGACCAGGAGAAGGAAGCCCTGTAAGGCAGTTATTCTTTGCTGATAACCTTTTTAACTAATTAAAGAAAATAAAAAAAATTTATCAAGATAATATTAAAATAATGGACATATTGGCAATGTTTTAGTCCTCTTGGAATTTCAAATAAATCGCAATTATTTAACTTTAACCACGTTAAAATTTTTAGTTCTTCAAACAGAACTTCTCTGTAACGTGTTAGAAAAAAAGGTTTTTAAATATAAGTTATTAACGTTAAGATTCTTAAGAGAAACCTATTATTGTCTAATATTTTTTCTTTTTCTTCGTCTATATTAATAGAAAGACCTCTAGAGATATTGTCAAGATTATGAAAATAGTTGAAAAATTTGTTTTTATAAGCCCGAAAAGATATGTTAGAAAAGTCGACTCCGGCTATGTAGTTGAGTATATTTAATTCTGTCATATTCTTCTTGCAGCGTCAAGTCATAAGGAATAGTAAGTAAAAGGAAAAAAAAACTGAACTTGCTAACACCGGGAAAGTAGTTAGTTTTTTAATATACCAGTTTTTGCAAGGTTAAGGTTTTTGCGTACTAACGATATCCAAATAGGGGTTTATAGGATATATACTATACTTTTACTTCTAACAAATTGACTTTAATGACTAAAAATAATAAAATTCCGTGCATTTTTTAAAACCTACTGCAACGTTGCCCTGTGCAACTTTGCAATAAGAATTTGCAGTATTTGTTAGCTTTTTCGTTACCCTCTAAGTCAAACTAAAGAATTAAAAAATTAAGCCCGAAACACAAACCCTAAAACTTATCTTCAAAAGAAAGACAAGTCTACTTCAATTTAAAAACGTACATAACTCCATTATCACTTCATGCGTGTTTTCATTTTATTTATTAAACTAATGTTTATGTATGATAGTACTGTAACAGCAAAGCAACAAGTATACGACCGCCTAGATAGACAGAATTGTATGCTACTGGAGCAAGACCTACTATCTAAAATGCAATTATTACTACCATTCAGTTTAATTTTATAACAGTTACTTTCATCAAAACAAAAAATTGAGATATAATAACGAAAAAAACCGTTCATACTATTTTTGGTGTATGTGATGGTTAAATTGCAAATTCGTATAGAAGATATGGCATGAGTTGCTCTTAGTATGTTAGTAATGCTCTCGGTTGGATTTCTTTTTCGACCAATTTATATTATACTGATTACTATACTTTAACTTTTTACTTTAAGAAAAGTTCCACGTATACGCTTTGCGCTTTAAACGTACTATTAATTTTTAATTTTTGGAATTAGTTTGATTAATAACTTATATAAATAAATAGTTTTTATCGTAATGTAATATCTTATCCTTCTATTTAATGTGTGATTTATATGACATTTTCTGCAAGAGAAAGATGTATTAAAGTACAGTTTTTGTTTTTTTAAAAAAAAATATTTATTGATTTTAAATTTTGCCTATTTGCAAGACTCTAAGTCCCATTTCTGAGAATCATTTTAAGAACCATACCTTTAAGTATGTAAAAATAAAGACAATAGTAACAGCCATTGCCGACTATTAGTGTATAATATTAATAAAAACATAAGTAATTTATTACTTGTATTGTCTGCAGATTTGCAAGAAAGGTAACTGCTACTCTATTATACCCCTATAGCTCTATTTGACTAACTTTTGCAGCTTTCTAAATATTCTAGCGAACAGGGTAAATAACTTTTAGCTTGAGTAGGACACCTAAGCAGGTACCAACTAAACTAGCAACCGAGTTGGTGCTTGAATATGTCTATTCAGGCCCGAATAAGTGATTTCGATGCCCGTCGCAAAGTAAAATAGGTTTAGCAATATCTGGATCAGTACTGTTAAGCAAGTTAACTTTAAGTGTGTGTAAAATTGCTGTCGTAGTCGAGTTAATTAAGATACTACTATCTTAAAACTAATTCTTAATAGTCTGAGAGCCTTTAGAAGCGAGGAAAGCAGATGTTAGTCATAAAAGTAACCCACTTAGCTCCTTTCGAATTTACGTTCGCAACTGTTTACAAGTGACGCAGAGCTTACTAAAACTTATTATAACCAAGATTACTCCAAAGTTAAAGAAATCGTAACTAGTTCTATCTGTTAGAACTAGTAAAAGTTAACTAGTTTGAATTTAAAGTAAGAGACAGGTGAGACTCTAGTTGACCGCCGTTACACGGGCCAAGAAATTAATTTAAATTTGCGAAAAGGTATTAGAAAATTCTCAATTGTCCAACTTATAAAGCTCTACAGTTGCATAATCTATTTCACTCCCTTAAAGTTTTATTTTATATTTCCTTTTACAGTACTTTGCTTCATCCGTGTTTTCACTTGAGTTAGCTTTACCTAGAAAAACATCAAGAGGTCAGCTCGAGTTCAGACCGCAACCAGACCAGTCTTTCGAAGACATTTGCTAGGGGCTGTTTTATTTTAAGTCCCTCTCGATTGTTTAGTTAAGTTATTTCACTTGTTAAAGTGTAATCAAAAACCGTAAATCCTCTAGTGAGAGCCGGTTAGTAGTGAGTTGACTTAAACATTAGGATAGGTAGATGGAACAAGTAGACAAATCCACCATTGCTTTAGGAGAGACAATAAACACCACCTCAATGAAGTTTCTGAGTTTTGGCTGAACGCTACAACCACTAAATTATAATAAAGTTGAAAGCCTGCATAATAAAAGGCTTTTTGATAAAACAAAATTAAGTACCACCTTAAATTGTAATTAAGTTTTTCTACTAGAAGAAAACGAAAAAAAAAAAAAACGTTTGAGTTGGTAATCTGACAATTTTATTGGATTAGTCAAACACAATTTTTCGGAAACCTACCAAGTTTGTTTTTTTATTTATTTTAAAATCAACGTATTTGTGAAAAGTAAAGAGAGGGAAAGTTATCATTATAGAAGGTCAAAGTTGCTATATTCAAATGATAGGCAATCAAAAAGCTACAAATTTCATTAGGGTGTGTTTTAAAATGTTACCAGCTCATGTATAAAACTACAAGTTTTTAAAAGAATTCTGCTAGTCATCATCACTTAAGTTGTAAGAAATGTTTATCCATATATATTTTTTTCACTTTTAACTTCCAGTTTTACAAAAGGGGGTATTCCTTCCTGCTCTTTCCTACCCCCTGGGGGTATAGTAATTGCAGTTCACTCAAACAATAAAGAAGTGGGACGACCGCTTTATTACAGCTTAAGAAATCGACAATAGCTAATTATCAGATATTTAGATGCTTATTATAGCCAATAGAAATATAACATTATGCATTATTATAACCACGTAGTTTAACGCACGTTACAATATTTAATATTCCGTAGATGGTTTACAAGTTTAAGCCGGTTTGATGTTGTTTATATTAAAATATATAAAAATATAATCTTCATTTCTACTTTTATTTAAAATTTTTTAAAGTGCTAAAAAATTTATTTAAATTTGTAGTTAAAGATCCCTCTATTGCCTTGGCTGAAAAGGCATAGAAAAATGAGGGAAGCCGTTATTCCTCGAGAAAGTTGGAAGCTTTCTGTTGGTAAGTTTTTTTTTTTTGAAACTTTTAAAATAAATATCTTTTTTTTTTTAGGGGACGAAGTTGAAGTTATTCAGGGGCCTTATTTAGGAAAAAGGGGTAAAATCATCGAAAATATATATAATGAGAACAAAGTTAGAGTAAAGGGTGTTTCTTTGGTACTTTTACTTGGATCGTTGACTTATTTATTTATTAAAATACTGTAAAATATTTTAACAGACGGTCCGGCGAATACCTGCAGCTGGTGGGAATCCTGGTGGCCTCTTTGAAAATGAAAGGCCTATACGTTACTCTGACGTGGCTTTAATTCATCCAATAAAAAAGTACTGATCAGTTCAAAAAATTTTAAGAATTTTTATATTATATATTATTTTATATGAATTTACCTTACAAAACTATTCAGTGTGCCCGTTAGAGTGAGACTAATTGTGGATAAGAAAAAAGATATAAGAACTAGAGCTACTCTCGACACTGGACACGAAATTCCGTTTCCCAAAATAGTTGAAAAGAAATTGGACAAAATACGTACGTATCTATGTACAGTTATCGTTTAACTTGTTATTATTTTTCTTAATTAAGTTAATTTGTTACAAGCTATTTTGTACAGCTTTTCTTTATAATTTAATTGTTAAGTTGCACTTTGAATTGTTATTAATATAATTATACTTTTACTTGCAATTTTTTTTTTTAAAAAAACTTATAAATTTTTGTCTAAAAATGTAATAGTAAGTTTATATTAGAAATTAAATTACTTGCTATTTTTTGTTTTACTAATTTTAGTTAAAATATTGAATTTAATTATTTTTAAAAATAATTAATTTTTTTTATCGAAGAGGCGGGCCCCAAAGACACTCCTGCTGCTGTAGTGCTTGAAAAAACGTACATTCCTTCTCTCGTTAAGCCCGATCACCAGATCCTCTTTTGTAAATTATCTTTTGCTTTTCGTTTTTTATAGTTTTTTTAGTTGAGCTTTTTACCTTTCAACGTAAAAATTATTAGAATAGGAAAAAATAATTATTTAAGAATTTTAATTTTAGTTTAAATTTCTACTATTTTTTAAAGAATTTTAATATATTAGGATTTATATAATAAATTTATTAGTAAATAAAAATTAAATAATTTTTTTACCTTTCAATTAATTAGATTTAAGTTTAAAATTTTAAGTAATTTCTCTATATAACGTCGAATATTTTTTTAATATAGTTTTTAATAATGTTTTAGGGAAATATTTATTGGGATATTAATTACAGTTCATTTCTTCTAAGCTTTAAAGTTTTAATATGTTATTATTGCCGCTTATTAATAGTTACTATATTTATCATTAATTTTCTAACTTAAATGATAAATAAAATTTGTTAAGAATTTAAATATATTTTTTGTTTGTGTTGCATTTAAATTTTTGCTTTATCAAAAATATTTAAATTTCTGATTAAAAGTTTAAGCACTTCAATGATATGTATAGCTTTGACTATTAAGTTTGCTAAGAATTTAATTTAATTTTTTTTTAGTTACTAAAGCATGTAATTTATAATAAAATTTTAAATTATTTTTTGTTGAAAATTTAGGGATGTTAATTCTTTTATGTGGTTTTGATTATTCTTCCACAACTTTTTTAGAAAGACTTGTGGCATCGATTTGCTCCTTAACCAATTTATTTATACCAATTGGAGTTTTTTTTGAAGCTTCTTTCAGTTTCTTCCTACTACCAGTTTTATTTTTGAAGAGCTTAGCAGCTTCTTTACTAAGGGGTGTACAACCAGCTTCTATCTATAGCTGACAATCATGGGATCTAAAAAAATGGTCAAGAGATACGCGATTGCCAGCCTTTCTACGTTTATTTTTCTTATTATAAACGCTCGTCTTGCACTTGCACGTCCAACTTGAATTTTTACCAGAAACATAATTTATGGCAAAAGGCTTGATATGCTCCTCGAGCTCTTTAGAGAAAAAACTGTACAGCATTATCGACTTTTTTAAGTAAAGATCGATAGCTGCTTTGTTATTCTCTTTTTGTTATGATTTCTATAACTAATAAATATTTTATCAAATATATTATTTTTACTAAACACAAATAGTATTCAAAACTTATTATAATTATGTTGTTTAGTTTTATTCTTTTACTTAATATAAATTTTACTTAAAATTTTATTAAAGTTTTGTTATTAAATAGATTTATTCACAGTTTTTTGCTGATTTAACAATTTTCAGTTTGCTTTTTTAAAAAATTAGTGTTAGATATCTCTAATTCGATTCAAAATCCTTTAAGATTTAAAAGTTTCTGGGGGAACTCTTTATATTAGATAATTATAGTTGTTAAAAATTTTTTCAGTTACTTACTATTTTTAGTTTTTTAAATGTTATTTTTTTATTTTTTATTTTATTTAATTCAGATATGAAAGATTTGAAAGTTTAATAATTGTTTTTTGAAATTTTTTTTTTGTTGAGAGAAATTTTGTTATTTTTATAAAAGATTTATTGTTAGTATTTATTTTTAATAATAACTTATAAAAGTTATTTGATTTCTTTTTGAGAAAACTTTTATACCTCTTTTAACCATCAACTATAATTAAAATTTATTTGTTAGAAATTTTTAATTTTTGGAAATATTTTTTGTATTTTTGTGAGATTTTATAAACTGCTATTATAATATATTAAAAAAAAATTCATATTATTAATTTAGTTCACAATTTCTTTAACTGTTATTTTAGTAGTTTCAACGTTTTTAAGTATTTTTATAATAATTATTGAGTCAAATAATTAAAACTTACAAAATGCTTCTGGAGTTCTATATAAGTTTTAGTAGCTTATTAAAATTTAGTTCTTCCGAAAAAGTATTGACTTTTTACATAAAATAAATTAGTTTAATTTTTTTATAAGCATATTTATTTTTTTATTTAACTTTTTAAAATTTTAGAAAAATAATTTTTTCTGTTAAATGAAATAAATAATTTATATTTTTCTGTTTACATTTAATCGTAAACTTTTTTTTTTTAAAATTTAATTAAATTCCTAAAAGCTTTGGGCCTTGATATCGAGGGCAAACCTTTTAGGTAACTTTTTTCCCCTTATACTATTTTGCTATACTTGATTAATACTTATTTGTTTCAGTAGAAACCTGAATAAAGAAGATTCGAGACGAAAAATTTAATTTGAAATATTTTTACTAAAGGAATTATTATAAATTAACTTATTTGATATATTTTTATTCATGATAAAAAACTATGTTTATTAGCGAACCCCCTTTCTGTTGTAAAAGTAAACAATTTTCAACTTTAGGTTCAACTTTAGGATTAAGCAATGTTAAAGATTTAAGTTTTAATTAATCCTAATAATCTTTAAAATCTCTGCACCTGTTGCCTTTTCAGAGTTTTATTTATTGGCGTTGGAAACTTTTTTAAGTTTGCTATTTTTTCAATGAATAAATCGTTTGGAGTATAAAAAGCAGATAATGTAAATTTTTCTATAAAAATAATTATTAATTTTTTAATGAAACGAAATAAAAGAATTATAGAAATGAAATGTAAAAAGAGTAACAAATAAATCCAAAAAACTGAAATTTTTTTATTAATCGTAGTTTTTAGTTATTTAAAAGTTTTTTTGTGCAAGCAAACTATCAACGGCTCCGTAAACCCAAAAGTGTTAATGTTAAACTAAGACATAATTTTTGAGGCTGTTTAGCGCTTTTTGAAAAAAAATTGCGACTTTAACTTTTTATTACGAGAAGGTTTATCAGCAGTTGGTGAAAATTGCATAAAGTTCTTTTTATTATTATTGATAGTTAGTACTTCATATTATTTACTACAAGGAAATAAAAAAAACTATAAAAAATTTTAATGACAGAACTAGTTATAATAATTGCGTGAGATGTTATTAAGTAACTATTTAACAGAAAAAAAATATAAATACATGTATCTCTAATTATTATATATTGCGTTATAAATTTTGTTACTTGTGTTTCTAAAACTAAATGTATAGTTTTTTAATGTTTACTTTAAATATGTAAGTATTTAAAAAAATGAAAAGTAGCTGTAATGAAATATTTATTTAAAAAACTACTTGTAAAAAAATTGTAGGAAAATACAAAACTTGAAGTGAAAGTTTATATATATGAAGGAAAAATTTTTAATCATAACTGACATAATGCAGAACATTCTAAAAGAAATTTAATTTGTTACAGAAAAAGTTTATCTATTTATGCTTTACCGTATACAGTCGGTGTACTACATAATTTTATCACAAAGAGAGGTCTCTCCACAAAGTAAAATGCTTTGCCTTTAATATTAATATATTCGCTATCTTAGATGTGCCCAGAAAATGTTTAGGCCGTTAATATTATAAAATATATGCAGGAGGAAAGTTCGTTGCTCTGGTTAATATATATTTAAATGTCCTTGCTGCTTTCCTCTGGGAGTAAAAAAGAAGTTGTTCAAACCTACTCCAAGGTGCAAAGTTCTCCAAGATGCAAAGTTTGCGCAAATTAAGGTATTCTAGTAAAATTGAGAGCATTGTTTTTAAAACCGCAGTACAAAGTAGAAATACGTAGCCACAGGAATATTTGCCCTAATCACGGCATTGTATTAAAGGAGCTCGGCTTTAAGATTTATTTGGCGTTAATATTTTTCATTAATGATAGAAAATCTATTATAGTTAAGAGTCAGTCATGCCTCCTAAATAATACACCAGATACACCAGGAAGTATCAAGGTTTGTAACAGTATTAGGGCTTAAATTTTACCTTATTTCTTTTTTCTAAGCATTTTGTGCATACAGTAAAGTTGACTTATTTTTCTACAAGTAAACTGACTTCTAAGTTAAGGGGGGATTGCACGTTATAAATTAGTTGAAGCCAGTAACTTCGAAATACATTAACTGGCATACATTCTGTGTACAAAGCCAAGAATATTAGCAGGAAAAAAATATTGCAAGGCTTTTTTTATCTTCGCGCAACAAATGCTCTTTGACTGAAAAAAAGGCATTAACGCTTTGAAATTATGTTAACTATGTACTCTTGATGAATACATAATATAAATTTGCCTCCCCTGACAGGCTTTGTCAGAACCTTCACCATATTTTTAAAAATGCAATCTCTTAAAATGAAAAACTTCCATTTTAAGACTCTGTTCAGTCAGCACTGTACAATATTTAAATTAACGTAGCCAATAAAATAAGTTACTTTCACGTAACAACTCTAAAGTTTATGTTTCAAAAATTCTAACTCATTGTGCTTATCCTCCATAATAATATGCCTCATCATATAATTGTTTATAAAGGATCGATGACCTATTAAACAAGCTCGGAAAACGGTTTTGTTCTTAAATACTTTACCCAATGCTTGCGCTTTTTTACAAGTTAAGCTCAAACTTTACTACTATATTTAAGTAATAAAAAATATATATAGATATAAATTTAAGTATTTTCAAACGTTATCAAACACTATAGTTGAGCACTTATATCGTTCCATCGCGTATAATGGAGGATATACTAAAAGAAGTACAACTAAACTAGCTAGAGCAAAGTTTGCTGAAGTGCTTTATGGGTATACAAGAGCACAAAGTTACACGCGTTATAACTCCACTATCATAACATAAGTAGCATCTTTTTTGTACTAAAAAAAAGGTCTAACTTTATAATCTTAAAGTCCCTCAAGAGATTTCAACCCTCCTATTTATACATCCAACAGTAAAGTTAATATCAAGCACGAATGCAGCTGCGAGGCAACCCCTGCGCGATAACCGCCTTTTTTGAAAAACAGAAACTCTAATGGTCGCAGGCGTGATATACTAGGCGTAACTCAAGGTTTAATTGGGGTCGTAGAAACTCTACTAAAGCATTGCGCTAACTTCAAGCGGATGCAGTGAGCACAGACCCAACTCTTACTTGCTATCGCTTGCATGTGGTTAAACTTCTATTAAAGAGCTACATTAATACTCATATTTTTAGTAATTCCTTTCAGCCTTTCTTAATACCAAAATTTTTTCTGAGGCTACGTTTTCTAATTTTGCTATTAATGAGTTAAATCATCACACGAAAATGAGTCAAATTTTCGAAAATTGTTGGTCCTTCACGCTTCCTTAGCATCTCTTTTCCTCTGCTTACACGCACTATTACTTTTAATGGTAAATAATTGTAACGAAGATCCCCTTGAAATGACGTAACATAAAAAATTCGAAGATGACTACCCCAAATAAGGTCTTTAATATACAAAAAAAGACAAATTATGGCACTGGAGAATTTTTTTTTCCGTTAATGGAAATTTAACTTTATTTATTAGAAATAATTTACGTTTTTAAAGTAGATTAAAATTCTAAATGACAAATTTTCTTAACCCTTAATCAAATAAGTTAAATACTTTCTAAAGCGATTTTTGCCTAATTTTTTTTAAAGAGGTTTGTTAACAAGTTTAATGCATCTTCTACTTGTTTTATTAAACTCAAAAATAAATCCTTTTTTAAGTTCAATTGAAAAATTGTTATAAAAGGTTTTTAACTAATCAGCTTGTTCAGTAATTAGTCATGGCTTAACAACTGAGGATTCCATTATTAAAGGTTAGGATCTAACTTTTTGAATATTGCCTAAGAGCAAAGTGCCAACTGTTTATTATAACTCTATTCTAGACGTTACTGCATGACATGTATAATAAGCGCAACGGAATATAATTAAAAAATTGTTTTTTAATTTATTAAAAAGAATATGTTTGAATTCGCTTTTATTAAACCCCATATCAATGATGTAATTATGTATTAGGCATTTTAATTCCTAATTTTATAACAAGCACTTTACGTTGCAATCGTTTAGTAGATTTGTTCATGTTTACCCGTCCTGAAGTTTAACAGAAGCAAACTTAGTAGTAATTAGGGCACCTATCAATTTTAAATACTAGAGTAACGAGATAGCTTAAAAAAATAAATTACGTTTTATAAAATCCCTATCATTTTTCTGTTTAATTTTTATAGATTAATTAGGATTGCCTTTCCAGCTCCAAAACCTTCTATGAACATTTTAAAACCGATTTTGTCGCATACCCTAAAGTAAATCCTATAAAAAACGCAGTCTATGCATGATAGCAATTTTTTTTTTTGATGCCTTGACTTTGTTTGTCAACGAGGTGGTTATATACTAATAACAATATTTTAAAAATGTAAATTAAGTTTTTGTTTGTCTCCCTTGGTCGGTGCCTTTTATATTGTTACCTAGTTTGTTTTTAACTCAAGGCCTAAATAACAATAATAATTTTCTAACATAATGCGTAGTGCATGTGAAATTTTCATTTTACCTAATTTATGAACCTCCGTAGAAAACAAGCTGATATGTTGTCTTCTTTTATCAGTTAGAGACAAACAATTTGTTAATTCCCTATTCTTTTGAAACAGGAAATTTTTTTTGGAATAAGAATAAGTAGTTTGTTTTGACTTAAAGCTTCGATATAATTAAAAATATATCATGAGGCTTTTCATGTACAAGAAGTTAAGGTTGGAAATTAACTGTGTTACTATAATATTAAACGATTGTGATAAACTATTTATAATCGTAAATTTTTTTGTTAATTAAATTTACAGCGAATATATAATAATTGAAACTCTAAAGGGTATATAAAAAAGTAAAATATATGGGAAATTGTTTTTTAAGTCTTTGGTTTGGTTGCCGCTTTATTTTAATTTTAAACTTCAATATGCGCGCCTTGAAAATTTTTTCAATTATGTTCTGCTTTGCGCTATCATCGTTGCAATATTGCGAATATAAACAGAAGTTGGTTTCCTGCAGAGCCCAAAATTGTAGGGAATTGTAAGCCATCATGACAAATACCTTTTACAGTAGACAGCATTAGAAGTTCCTATTATACTCATACCTTTTAAGGGAATTCCAGGATTGTTTAGTTACAAATATATCTATTAATTTTCACGGTCTCTCCAGCGTAACATACCTGTAAGTTTATTATTAGCACTAACACGGCAACTTTGATCATATGAAAAGTTAACTTTATTGTGTAATATTAAATGCATATAAACAGCCGAATGAGATGCTAACAATGCTATACTTAAGAGATTGAAATGCTGAAAAATAAAAAATATCTTATGTGACTCTAGAAGTAGCTGTGTTCATCTTTATATTTTTAACCTTTAAATAATTAATGGTAATATATAATTATAGTCCAAATAAGTCAACTAAAAAATTTTTCTTATTGACTAAGCATTGCGTAACTGTCAAAAATTAAGTATACAATGTACCTTTAACCTGAGAAAAACTCATGCTGTTGTATATACCAGAACTTTAGAAAATAATAACATTACCATTTTAAAAAAAAATTCATTCAGAAGCCTAGGACACTTACGTACCTTGTAAGTTTTGCCAAAAAATTATACTTTCTAATTGCATAAAATAATTTATATGTAATACTAACTTTGTAAAACCATGAAGCAATGTTAGTTTACGAGTCTCTAGGAAGTTTCTAGGAGTTGAGTATATACTCTGAACTTTGTTTTTCTTGATTGTTAAATGAAATCATTTTATGAAGGACTTATGTATTATAATGACCTAACAGAATTTTAGAAAATAATTCCATCACCACCATCAAAAAGGGTTCCTTTTACGGACTCAAAATGTTAAAAACTTTGTAAGTTTTTATAATTTTTTTAAATGTCACTGGCCTTGCTATACCAAAATTTAATTTTTTCTGTATAATTTATCAACTCCAAGATTTGAAACAAAGGTTATCTTATATTAACTTGTAGAAACATAAGAAATAACCGGCTAACTTTCATTTACGGAGGGCTATTTGGAGGGTTAACAAGTTTGGAGGAGTTGTACGTGTTTCTCATATTATAAATACACTCTAATCTCAAAGTTAGGCTTATAGAATTTTAATGGATAATCGCATAACCAATATAAACCCAGGTTCTTTTAAGGGCCTCAAAAATTTAAAGAGCCTGTAAGTCTTTCTGTGTTAGCCTATAATTATAGTGCAGCACTGATTCTTTGTAAAGTCTTATAATTAAGAAGCAGGCCCTTGAAGAGTTTTAGTAAATACTTGCATTGTTTATAATCTATTCCATGTTCACCCGCTTAATTTATTTTATAAAACGAAGAAATATAGAAATGAATCAGGTAGCTTTTCTTCACGGGAAAATGTTTGAAGGTTTAGCGAGTCTACAGGATTTGTATGCTTTCTTGAAGATTTCTGAAGGGATTACATGCGCTTAACTACTATTTTTCTTAGGTCCTTCTGGTCCAATGAAATAACGTCGATAGCTGCTAACTCTTTTAGTAGACTTTCTTTGCTAAGTTCTTTGTGCGTCACCAAATCTTCTCTGCTGAATCGCTTAAGTTTTAAAAAATTATTTGGTTTTTAGAGTTTTAGATTTTAATAAAATAACTTCAGTCAACGTGAAAACTTTTAGTAAACTGACCAACTTGAAAATCTTGTAAGTTTAAGACATTTTTTACCGAGATCTAAGGATTTTAAAGAATTACTAAGTCTGCTTGATGTTTCCCTGTAGATATTTATCTGCTAATGGCCTTCACTTTATTGGCCATAGTACTTTTAAAGATCTGTCTTCACTTGAATATTTGTAAGTATTAGAATTATTATGATAAACAATTTTATGAAGAACACGAGTAATTCGCTATTTGTTTCGAAGGTCGCTGCTTAAAAATCCGATCACCTCTCTTAATAAGAACATGTTTGAAGGCTTAATAAAATTAAAAACTTTGTAAAGATTACTGTAACTTTTTTTATTATAAGTATATTATAATAGATTTAATAGTTATTTTTATCATAAAGTTTTGGGTTTTATTGAGTTTTTATATAGACATCTCACGGTTACTCAGATTACCGTTCTTGGCTTAAATGTACTAAGTAAATTGCGATCCTTAACCACACTGTACGTAAATTATGTAGCAAGTATATCTTATCGTTCCATTAGTAATCAAGATTATATAAATTTTTTAAATAAATTATCATTAAGAACTTTCGGTAACTGTCCCATTAAAACAGTTAATGAGAAAGCATTTCAAGGCTTAACTAACTTACAAGAACTGTAAGTTTTTATTAATGCCTTGCGTTCTCCTCTAAAATGACATTTTCCGGACATATAGAAGCTTTTTCAATAACAAATTAATATCAATTGCCCCTAACACTTTCAAGGATCTCCCATCTTTAACGCGCTTGTAAAAAAAATATTAACTATTTTTCATGTTATTATATATCATATATTATTATAATTAATACTCTAGGGATCTAAGGTATAACCCTTTGACCTTTATCGCTCCCGACGCATTTCATGAAACTTTTAAACTTAGTAGCCTGTACACCAAGTCTATAAAATAATATTTATATTCATGCTTACTTCTATGTCGATGGTTATTCAACAGAGTGCTCAACCTTGGCGCGAAATTCCCTTGCTGTTCACGAGTGATTCTTCATAAAAGATTCGGCGTTGATCCAATACGCGAGATGCATTGCGAGCATCTAGGAATATATAGATTATATAACCTTTCGCTCAAAATTATAACCGATTGTTTTAATAGTACTGAATTAGCAATCTATCAAAAATTTGCTCAATAAATAAATTATCAAGTTAACGAAATGAACTTCCTACATATTACTAGTTTGACATAAAGTAACTAACGATATTACCTTATAAAACTTATTATGTTTATTTAATTTGATATAAGTTGAACTTGAACACTTGTTTTATTATTTTTTAAAGTATAACGTTAAGTTCCAGGATGATACTACCAATTTAACGACATGAATGAGTAATAAAAAATTTTGGGCATACATAAAAACTTGGTCACTAGAGCTAAGCTTTAATGTCCGGCCACTAGTAGTATTATAATTAAGCTTTAATAATCGCGAGAGAGCTTATTGTCTTCACGAACCAGTTAAAGTAAGACGACCAAAAGAAAAGTACTACCCCGTGGACGTTTATTATCGGGTATTCGTCTCGACTGTAGTAGAAGAGCTATCAAATAGCGCGGTAGGTTGTACAGAATCAAAAAGGCAAAGCCTCCGCTTTTAGGGTCTACACTTTTTAACAGAAACGACATTGACATCTTTACGCTGCATTAATTCCAGCAGCTCGCCTTTCTTGTAGCGTACACCAACGTCGTTTTATTGGTTTTAACAATCTTTAGCGGTCGCTTGGGTACCCATAATGAAGAGTTTTTTTAGACAAGCTGCCAGTAAAGTCAGTATCTCTCGTACTTGTAGCGGAGTAATGGTTCTTAGCTGCTGCTGTCTTGGTCGTCGAAAGAGTTCTTGAGAAAACGTCTGTCCCGTCACTGATTTCGCTCGTTGACTTGCTGATGTGGAAAAAATATATTTGTGAAATATTGTACATATGCAATAGCTGACAGCACGGACCTCCCCACAATTAGTGGTCTAGGTGCGCAACACTTGAGACTGCTGACACTTTATCACTAAATTGTCTTCCATGCGTTTGAGACAGAGTGGAGCAATAATACAATCCTGCTTGCTAAGAGCAAAGTATTGTGGACCCATACAGAGATTATTTTGTAATAATAAATTCTTATTTACGAATAACATGGTTGCAATGCACAGACAGCAGGCCCTTCACTCTCCAGCAAGCGCACAAGCACTAGCTGTAATGGCCTCCCAATAGAGTTTTCGTCAGTCTGGCGAGTTTTAAAGGGTTGCGCAATTCGAAGGATGAAAATTCCACAGTACGAAGTGTCATTCAATGCCGAGTGCAAGGTGAAGACAAGCGTTCATTTTTGCTTGGGTAGTGCACTCATTCTCGTTAAGAGGGGCGATAAAGAGGCTTTCTCCTTTCAATTTTTTTTTTGAATATTCCGAAGTTGTACTCGCATTTATATTGTTATAAATACACTAAGAGAATGTATTTTTACGTGTTTTCTTAGTTAGCTTAGTTAGTATTTAAAGGAATATTATTAAACATTTTATAACTTTAACTACTTGTAATTTTTTTTTTTAAAAATTATAAATATAGTAAAGGAAGCCAGGCTTTCCTTCTCCTGGCGGTGGTATTAAAACGGTATTTGACCATCTCAGGCCAATTGGCGGGAGTTTGAACCGATTCGTTTCCGATATCCCTTCATCCCTCGGGAGCTGGAGGGACGTCTAAATTTAGGCTAAGCAGCCTGCGCTTGCCTTACTGCACTGCGAAAGTCATGTATAAAATTTTCTTTTAAGAAGTAAAAATGCAAAGCGTGCTAAACTTTTTTGTATTTATAAAAATAATTTTTGGTCAAAAATCGAACTGTCTGTCAAGTAATTAGAACCCTTTATATAGCCCTAAACTAGAAAGCGATTTACACGGTAACATAATAAAAAAGGAAAATGAGGTATAAGGGTCTGTTTAAGAGATTTTCTTATTATTTCGTAAGAATTTATAATTAACAAAAACTCAATTAATAATAAGTATAATATCTTTTAGCGTAACCAGAGGAGATAGAAAAACGTGTGCCTACTTAAAGTAGTCTATTTACATTTTTAGTAGAACTACGCCTTAGAGAGATATTCAAGAAAAATTAATACTTTAAGCAACTTCTAAAATATTTCTTATTAAAGCTTTTATATTAGTTCACTCTTGTTGGCTTCTTCGTTTGACTTGAGATTACTAAATTTTTCCTCCCATTCTTTTAGTTCGGCCTGATACTGCGCGTACTTTTCTTCATATTCAACAACTCGAAGGCCTAATCTTCTTAAAGCAACTTGTTTATAAAAAGGTGGTAGTAACCCAACCTATTTATTATAATAAGAATAATTAAAAATATTTGTTGAAAGTAAATTACATTTTCAAACTCTGAGTTTTTTCTTAATCTAAAACAATGAAAAAATATTTCCGAGGATATCCTAACAATTATTCTGATAATAATATACTTGACTCTGGGTTACAATTTTTTAAAATAATTAAAAATATGCTTTTTTAAATAAATATGTTTGACATTTTATTATAAAAATATGAAAAAATTTTAAAAAAACTTGTAATATTACCCAGAAAGAAAAAAATATAATAGACCTTAACAACAAAGAATTTAATATTAAGATACATAACACTCTGTATGTTATAAAAATATAATCAACGGTAATTATTATAATAATGTAAGTTAAAGAAGCAGGCTTAATTAAAGTAGCGCATACCTTGGCAAGGAGCTTAGCAACAGGATCCGTGGGTTCAGCTCCTAAAGCAAGCCAAAACTTTATTCTTTCAATATTAAAAAGTGCACCTTTTAAAGTTTTATGGAGAGAGATTTTAAAGTTGTTTATCAATAATAATATATTTGAAACAACCATTTAAAAATAAAAATTACTTCTTGTATTATTTTTATCTAACATAGGGTCAAACTTTCCAAGAATTTCAATAAACTTACCGTCCCTTTTGTAAACATTTTTTGCGGCCACTGTAGCGAACAAATAATAGTTTATATTAGAATAAAAATAGTAAACGATACCATTAAGAAAAAACCTATCCTATAAAAAGGTTTATTCCTCCGCCCAAAACGTTGAAATCTTATGCGAAGTTTTTCCCACATTATTTTAAATAATATTAAACAAATTCTGCCTTAACATATATATATTGACCGCAACTACCAAAAAAAAGCGTAAGCAGGTAAGTATCTCAGGAAACCCTGACTGACAATTACAAAAGCAATTGGCTGAGCCGTAATAGACCTTCGAACAAACAAAGAAATTACTTAAAAGCTAAAGATATCTATCCTACAAAAAAAATTGAACCTCTTTAAATTTAAAAATTATAGTACTTTTTGTAACGAAAAGTAAGTGTAATTTGTAAATTGATATCTCTTCTGTAGTATAATAGTTCTTCTACAAAAAAAAAGTTTAAAAACTAAGAAAATGTACACCGAAATAAAATACAAAAAGCTTTAATAGTACAGTTACACCCCGTTACACTTGGCAACCTGTTTATTGTATGTAAAAAGAAACTTCTAGCTGGTTTTTTCACTTTAATCCATAAACAAGGTAGACACATTACTTTATGAAAAACTGATAAGCTAATATTATAATCCTACACACAAGAATATTAAACTAAATATAAATTTTTCTTTGGCAGTTCTGGCAAGCTCTAGTTTGTAGTACGTTTTATAGACACCTTCAAGTCGAGTACTTTCTTCTTTATACAACTAAGAGGTTAACTTTTCTTTTAAAAACCATATTTTCTTTTTTATGTACTAACAAATTTCAAGTCTCGACTTAGTAGCTCAACTGCTTAAACTTTTGAATAATAGGTTGTACAAACTATTAGCTGATTGAAGATTTATATTTTAAGTCTGTTACTGTTTCCTTCTAATGTAGAGGTATAATTGTTTATTTTTGAAGTGCTCTTAAAGTAGGAAATTATGTTTGTTTTAATGACTACAATAAGATCTGGTATTGAGCTTGCTTGGAAAAATTTTTAGAATTCACTGTTATGAATATATTAAACAATTTTTTTAACGGTTTAAAATGATTTACAGTCAAAATAAATTTTTTACGCAGAAAAATTTTCCTATTTATGCGTATAACCCGTAAGCCGAGTTTAGAATTTAGTAAGAATTAACCGCATAAGTTATTAATATTTTGTTACAGACTATCGTTAATACTTAGGGGAAACCTTAGCATGTGTTTAAAAGTATAACTATTAAAAATTTAAATCTAATAATCACTTCATACTCACTGACTAAATGTTGTCCTCAACATATATATTTTATATGGGCTTAAAATGTTTAACTATCTAAACTACTTTTTTAAAGACTTTTGACGTTTTATTGACAAAATTCAATCTTTAATTCTCAAATTTGCTATTCTGAAGTTCAGAAAACAAGAACTTATGTAGAGTTCACTTCCTCAGTATAAACTTTCTAAATACAAAAATTATGATAGATTTAGAGTTAATTATTTCCACAACAGTTGATAACCTTAATATGGTATGTAGGTAGCCTTACCGCTATTCCGTTCCCCATGTTAGTACCTTTCCAGTTTGTTTTCTTAGTACACCTTATTTAAAGTATTAAAATTCCAACCCATGCTCTTTACAACTATAGGCGTTGCATCAATTATTAATCATAAACGTTATGTACTATCGTGCAAAACTGTTAGAATGTTTTGCATTTTTCATTTAATATAGAATAACTTTTCTACGACGTGATGGATTATTTAATAGACAGTAAACTTCTTTGTACTAGCTACATATTGTTAATAATTGATCTTAAATTGGTTTAGTATTCGAAAAGATATGAGCATGTAAAGTTAAAAGATTATAGAAACAATTGTGCTCGTAGAAAAAATTTAATTTAATAAACGAAATTTTAATAATTAGCACAGCCCCCTTTTCCCGGAAACACATGAGTGCCTGATTTATTTATTAAGAGTTCCTGGTGCTCGATCGAGTTAAAAACTTCGAATACTCGGGCTCCCAATCAGGTGATTACATATCTATTACAAATAGCATTCAGGGTGTCATTAATTTTTTACATTAATAACAAAAAAAACTAGCGCTTGGGAGATGATAACCGTGCCCCGTCTCATGATTCGTTAATAACTTCGCTCACCAGCAGGCGATTAGCGTGCCTGATGAGCCCGTCGTAAAGGACCACGGCTTGGCGTTGGAAGACAATGTCTAAATGGTCTGTCTAAAGGTCCCTGTAAAGCGCATCATTTCGCACAAACGATGGCGCCTTTGTGAGAACACGCAGCAATTGTTCTGTCGCACTTGAAGTGCCAACACTATCGCGATGAAGTCTAGGTCCAAGCAGCAGACAAATGTCATTATTGGCTGGATGTGAGACAAATACAATCGCCGTTTGTTTCGCAGAGAAAGCTAAACCTTGCCTCAAGTAAAGAATAAGGCGCCTTGGTTGCTGCCTTGATCGTCGCCACTACAAATTTCACGTAAGGCAACAAGGAATATTTGTTGTTGAGGACTCCCAAGTATTTCGCTTGAGAACACCACGGAATCTTCACGCTATTAAAGGTTAACAAGGCCACTAACAAAGGAGCTCGTTTCTTTGAAGTTAGTATAGCTTGCTTTGCTCTTCTTCGCATTTATAGTACCAATTTCATCACTGCACCAGACAGGCAAGGGCCTCAAGATAGCGCTGTAGATGCTTGCATAGCGAGGCGGGTGACTTCGATGAGAAATATACGGCCGTATCATCAGCGTAGAGGGCGATTCGTGTGTGTGGGTCGGACGGCAAGGGTACGTCGCTCATGTAAATTGCAAATAAAAGGGGAGAGAGAAGTAACCCTTGAGGGGACCCCTGCTGGCAGAGATCGATGCGGCCACCGGGTATCTTCCATGCGCACGCTGAAGACGCGACCATTCAGATATGATTTCAGCACGTTTTAAAGGTCATGAGAGTGGGACAACGAGCGCAATTTGTGCAAGCAGACCTCTACGCCAAACTTGGTCAAATGCTTTTTCAACGTCAAGGAAGACAGCGCCTGTTGACTTCTTATGGTTAAAAGCGCAAGTGGTCCATTCAGTGAAGCAGAGGAGCTGCTGGGTCGTTAAATGCCCTTGCCGAAATCCAAACTAAAAAAAAAATTTCGGTAAGGCTTTCCGAGCGTCCACGATCCTTTAAAACGGTCTCACCCCACTTTGCCAGTTGCTGACACTAGGCCTGATGGTCGGTAACTGCTAGATGCTGATTTCGGTTTAGGTGTTTTTGGTAGTCTCACAAGGATCGCCGTCTTCTATCGAACCGGAAAGACGCCCAGGAGCATCGAAGATTTTATAAGGAGGTGAAGATAGTGCATCCCTATTAATGGCATTTTCTTCAGCATCTTATTAGTGATGCCGTCGGGACCAGGCGCTTTTCGTTTAGGTAGCCCTTCGACAACTGATTGCGCCTCGTCAACATTAACTAGGTCAATAGGTTCGTTGTTAACGGTTGGGGGTAAGCTCAGCTGAGGGAAGGCATCATTAGCAGTATAGTGAGCAGCTGGCACATTTTGGATAGCACGAACATTGGCGAAAAGCGTAGCTTAAGCTCCATCACTCTCGGCCACTATATTTCCTCCACGAAGGTGCGGGAGGAGCGGTGAAAGCCCCTAATTTTTGATCCTTTTGACAAATTTACTAAAGGAGGATCGGTCGCTGCTGCCTAATTCTGATATACGATGCAGTTTGCTCTCCCACTAATTGATGAAATGGGTCATTAGCTTTTTTCAACGCATCGGTGAAGTCGATTAAGCGCAAGTTTGTCAGACAGCGGTCGAGGCGGTACGTTACTTCACAAGTTGTCGTGGCAGTAGTGTGAGTCATGCGCAGTGCGGGTTTCGAAAAGGACAACAGCGTCAGCAGGGCGTGCTGGACGATAATGACGGAAACGGCGGCAGCGTAGCTTCTGATACACCAGCATACTTGTCCCAGTCGGTAAAAATTCGGGTTATGGCCTTTGGTGTGTCCTTATCCCCTAAATTGAGAATAACTAGGAGATGATCGGAGGACAGCTCGTGGAGCGCTTCAATTACTGTAAAGAATTGTATCTTTTAGTAGGGCATTTTGCCTGTATTTCTCAAGTGTGTGTTGGTTGCTGGGGACCTAGCAGGCACAGCCCGTGCTCATCAGCATAGGCCTCAAGGATGAGGCCATTCGTGTTATCGGCTCGGTTTTCCCGGTAGGGGGCTTGAAATTTAGATTCTCGCACAAAACAGAAGAAGAGGTACTCCCAAGGATGGCCTTTAAATCGGAGGGCCGAAGTAGCTTCCAAGGGGATTTGTAGACAGCGATTACAGACACAGGCCCCTGGTCAGTCATATAGAGGGCCTCGCCTTGTAGAGCTGGCATAGATAACGAATGATGTCGAATAAACTGTTTCATCATTATAGCCACGCCCCCCCCCCCCCGCGTGCATCAATTCAGACTTGGCGGTTCGTCCCGTTTATGGCGCACACATCAATTCTTTCTCGTAGTAACAGCTCCTGAAGCTCGAGCTTCCTACTCTGAACACACTCCGCATTCCAGAATAGGAGTAATGTGGCGGCGCGTCTTTGACTTAGAAACCATTGCAAACAGACCCCAGTCCTTTCACAGTTTCAAGCATGCTAAATAAATTTGTCATTAAAATTACTAAATTCTTCTGTATGTCGGCCGCGACTGTTCAGCTTTCGCAGTAGAAGAGAGGCCAGGGGCTTTAGAACCTAACGAGATCTTGGGTACATCTTGAAATTTTTGTCCTCAAACGAGACGCGTAAGAGACTCCCGGGATAACAGTTGGCACTGACGAAGTAAACTTTGGGGGTGGCTAGCTGGCTTACGTGGACAATATTTACAACCTTGATAATTAGCGGTATGTGTCTGGCCACAATCCGCACATTTAGCAGGGGAGACTCGTGAATTGGTACACTCTGCGGTCAAATGACCTTCCTCGCATTTTAACGGGCGAGGTACCGCAACGCAAAAGCTTGCAGCATGGTCAAAGGGTTGGCAGCGGCGGCACTGGCCAACGCGAATGCTTTATCGAAGTTCTTCTATTTTGATCCGAAGATGGGAAATAGTCTTCATCTCTAAAAGCTTTTGTCGCTTCGTTCTGGGTATATGCACCAGCACTAATGGTAACGGACTCTTTCTCCGCTCGCTATTGACAGTGTTCTCTGTGTGCATTCGTGGCACTCGTTGTGTGATGCCCTGCGCGCCCAGATTCGCCTCGACGAGGGATATATCGAGTTCGCAATAAATACCACACATAACAAATTTGTGCGGCTTGTCTTCAGGTAATTGATAGGTAAAATGTTGTGACTCTTGCTTGCCCATTATCGCGGTGATCGCACGGTATTCTTGAGTTGTTGCCGGAAATATTTTACTTCCTAGATCGTATTTCTTGTCCTCGGGCTCATGACACCGTTGGAGCAAACAGATTGTAGCACTGATCCGGTGTTAAATTTTCCCATTCTGATTAAGCACATGTCCAATGCTCGTCCAAGTTAGCAGGAGCTGATTCTCATGATCCCCAATTTTCTCTTCAAGGTTCCCATGCATGCTCAATGGTACTGAAGTCAGAAGATTGTGGGGTCAGTCTAGCACTTGGAACGACTATAATTGGAGGTCCTGATCGCAATGATAGTGCAGTGTGACATGGCGCATTATCCTGCTGAAAAATCATTTCAGCTAAGCCAAGGCCATACCAATCGCAAGCACTGGGTAGGTCATTCTTAATAATGTTTAATACTTGCTTGCGGTAATGTTCTGTCACTTTTTCCAAATATCTGACCCACTTAGATGTTATATAGGACCAAATCTTAATCGATCCTCCCCCATGTTTACACATTTGCACCACCTGGTGATCAAATGTTTAATTATCGCCAGATCGCTTCCAACACCACCACCTGAACCATATCAATTGATCTTAGTCTCGTCCGAAAAAATTATTTTTTTCCCAATCAGAAATGAACCAACTTTTGTGCTTCCTCACAAACTCAAATTTTAGTCGCTTGTGAATGTCTGTCAGAATGGATTAAATTAACTTTTTCTTCGCATTGAAACCAGAAGAATGCACTGCTCTCGATACGGTCGCTCTTGAAACTGGTCTATCTAATGTTGTTTCTATGATTTTTGATGCTTTCTGTGCGGATTCAATTGCGCCCAATGCCCCTTGTCTTACGCGCCGAGCTACATCCCAGTCTTGAAGATCTTTACTGACACCATATCCACGGGCGAGCCCAGTGTAAGGCTTGCCTACTTCTAAAAAGTATTTTACATCTTTTTCTTTATCGATTGAAAGTTTACGCATTAATAAAATAAGTTCTCTAAATTAGCTATCCTTTATAGTCACCCAAATGCATTAAAAAAAACCCCTTTGACGGAGTGATCGTGAAAATTTCGTATAAAGATTGAAACTTTTGCACGAAGGGGGGTCACGTGCAAAATCGTTTCAATGGATACTTAAAATTTAAAAAGCGATAAAGACTTAAAACTTAAATAAGAAAGCAATTCCTCAAATACCCAATACATTAAATAGATCTTAATTTAAACTAATACACACTTAAGGGATCAAAATAACTAATTAATTATCAGAGCGTTATAGAATTTTTACAAAAAAATTTAAAGCAGAAATAATTTTGAACGATAGTTTATCTTTTACTATTAACTATTACTTAATAAGCTGCTTATATGCTAAAGGGAAGTCAAGTAAAATTACAGCAACAGTTTTACTGGATCTAAATTATATTATTGCAAACGTACAAAAAAAAACTACGCCAAAAACTTAAAGCTGTGGTATAACATGGCTCCTGGATGGACTCTCATTTTCAACGCGAACCGGCAAAATTAAAAATTTTGCACCATAAGTGTGCAATATTTTGTCGCAAATAATTAAAGCAAGGTCCTCAAAACGGTAAAAACTGCTTATTAATGTAAATTAATAAATATAATTTCGTATCGCGTTACCAAGTTTTTAACTAATTTTTAAAGGTGCACACGTAGAAGACTGATCATATTTGAGCTAACTCAACGCTTTTTTATATAAATATTCATCTTTTACTTAGCCCAGGAAAGGCACAAACGCTGTTTTAAATTGTGCAGACCACGTGGTTTTACTATCCTTGAAGCTAATAAGCCTTACTCTTTTGTGTAAAACGCTCACGAGCTTAAAGTTTTAGTAAAATGAATTAAATTAAACCTTAAATAATGGTAATATAAACTTCTAAAAACGCTGTGCTACACTCTACCACTGTACCTCACCAAAACTTAGTTACATGTAACTTCAGTATTAAATACTTATAAACAAATGAAAAGTCAACTCTGCAAGGCAAGCAAAAAATTGTATTATACTGTAAATAAAATTTATTGCCTTTAATATTACTACATGTGAACATCTCGTATATAGAATCATTATACCTTCCAACAAAATAAACTTTAAAAACTCCAATTAGTAGACAACAAAAAATGCAAGTAGTCCAATTACTCAAAAACAAGATGTCAAAAAATTAACAATTTCGGGTTTTCTGAAGTTAGTAAACTTCAAAAACCATGAATCTTAATATTCTCTTTTCTTGCTAAGTTATACTTGATTAAGAATTGGTAAATGTCTTGTCTGTGATCTCCCTGGAGTGATATAACCTCTCCATACTCTTTATGCTCAGAAACGGATCCGTTACAAGCAAGTTCCTTTTTAAGGGACTAAAAAAAATGGTAAAAAAAAGCTATAGATACTATATATATTGTTTTGTATCCTTTAGACCTTAGTAATTTTTTTTATGTCAAATTCTGAAGGTACACCTTGAATTAAAGTAGTTTTCTTGCGACCTTGCCTTTGTATGACCCGTATGTGTATTAAACCAGTATCGATAATTTTCTCCTCATGTGCAGTTTCAGACGCGAAAGGATCTGCAAAAAAACGTTAAACAAAAAACGACGGAACTAATAAATGCAGTAGGAACCAGGGGCAAGGTTTAACAGGTCGTTCATCTATCGAAGGAGAGAAACCAAGAGAAAGAGAAAAGGCAAGGCTGCTACAGGCAAAAGCGGTTTATTTATACTCTCTCACATAACAAGCAACTAACTAAAAATTAACCCTTAAATGGCATTACCAATATATTTCGGGTCAAATAAACTGCAAGCTACCGTAATAATATTTAGTGATGAGTAAACAAGTTTTAACTACTTTATGGTTAGTAGTTTACTGTTGCGAGTTCTAACTAATAACTTTATTACTTTAAATTAAAATAATATGTCTGTATTATTAAGTAATAGCGTAGAAATCTTTGGCTAATAACATGAATATGTTTATTTTAATTACCTTTTTAACCGAAATTTTTTACAACATAAATTTTAACCTAGTTAATAACGTAAGACAAGATGAAGCAAAGCTTTCTTTTGATAGCACTTTTTAAAACTATTATTAATCTATATTATTTCGTTTTTATTAGTTTCTACCTGTAAGTTTATGAGCTCAATTAAGTTGTTTTATCAAAAAAGACTTGCAGTCTTTATATAGTTAGTGGTGTAGATTTCAGTAAGAAATTTATATATCTCCAACGGTTTTTAAGGTTTTTTATGCAGAGTTAGTGCTTACTATATTAACTATATAATATAACAAAGTCCAAAAACTTCTTTATTTGATGGTGCGAAGGCCTAGTTAGTGAGTATTACACCACTAGTAATAAATAAAACTTGTTTTTTTATTTCTTAGTAACGCAGGCATTAAAGTACTACTAGAGGTTAGCTATTTTTATCAATACCCTACTTAAAGTGTTATACGCCAAACGTTTGATGTTTTTACAAACAGTGCCAGTAGCCTAGCCTAGCCTATTGAAGATATTTTTTAACTGTCGTGTTTTTCTATGATTATCTTTAACGAGCTTTTTTTATCTAACTTTTAAGTTATATCGCCCACTCTTTTTTTAGTGCTTGCAAAAGATTAATAAGGTTACAACTTTACATTAACTGTTATAGATTTATGCAGACACTCGGGAAATCGAGAGCAAACTGCATAGCTTTGCTAATCACATTATTTTCCGTAGTACGCATGTAATTTTTTTAAGTCATATCACACTTATATACATAGAGGTAAATTTGTGTAGAGTTTTACAAACAGCGGGTGTGTTTAAAGCGCACCACGGAGCCATTAAAAGCGTGCACCTATCAGGGTAAATTTATAGGTTTGAGTACACTAGAAATTTGATGCCCTTTAACACGCCTAAAAGAAATAGATTTAATAAGTGCACTGCCAATGGTTGAGGGGTCTTGCGGTCTTGCCTTTAATCCTTAAGGTAATCCAAGTTGAATTCATGCACTGAGAAGCTTTATGGTAGGCAATAGGCACCACCGCTTATCTTTGTCGTTTTTAAACGCACTCACCACATTTTTAAGTGGCGGAGGTCACGTCTGACAGCGTCTCTAATTTGTTTTGACAATAACCCCAAAAAGATGGCCGTCCTTTGTTGACCGCTACAGACATGCCTTACAGACCGCGGTTCTGCTCTTTACCAATCTGCCTGTAAAGAAGGTTTGACATTATTTTGTCGTTACGGAGTTTTGTGTAGCAGAGGTTTGGTGTACTAATCGGTGTTAAGAAATAAAGTTCACTTAAAAATCTGGTAGATGGCCAGGGCGCTACGTAATTTCATGGTTGGTTGTGGCAGTAGTATGGGCGGCCACAGTAAGTTTACAAAAATATTAATTGCTCCTTCTGATAAGGAGGGAATTGGAGGAGTCGGGCTGAAGGATGGCGATGCCTCAACCGCAGCTAAAAATTTTCTCCAGTTCGTGAATGCCGTGCTCAGGATTTCGCCTTACTTTGGAAAAAGACCGTCCCTGTCGGCGATCAATACCGACTAATAGATATCTTTTAAAACGGCCATGTGGAAAACTTACAAAGTTCTTATTTTGACCATGTGCGTCGGACCTTGAGGCGCCAGCACGCGAAGATTGTGTTGATCTGTGTGCTTCTCAGTCATTTTCTTTGTAATTTTTAACCCGACTATGTCAAGTAGCGTTGCAATTCCTAAGAGAACGGCGGACAAGCCGCAATAAAGCAGCTTAAATATCACCACTTGTAAGCACCAGTCAATCGGAGCTTGTAGATGATATCACAATGGTTAGTCACGTACATCTATGACCCTTCAAGCCCTCTAGGTTTTAAAAAGCATTTGGGTAGGTGGTGAGTATTGCACCACTGTAATTCCTAGAATGGCACTATCGCGGGTAGTGACTATAAAAGCATAGATATATTTATACCCAAGGTAGAAATAGATGTATAAATAAATTTATTAGACAGATAATATATATATATATTACGGTAATTAAGCTGCCCCTCTACACCGCATTACGTTCCACGCATGAAACAAAGAGCAGTAAATCCCCTTCCACGGGGGCGTGCTATCTCTATTTATATCCTTGGCATGCTAATTAATGAACGCACGTGGCTAACGCCACAGAAAAGCTTCGCCTACGTCGCTTTTGTTAAGGCGGTACGTTATGTACTTGCGGAGTACTAGCCGTGGTCGCCCGCTTTTAGGGGTTTGCGCTTTACTCTGCAAACATGAAGTTATCATTATGAATACTATTACCGCTACTCGAGGTTTCTTCAAGTATTCCAATATATTTTAATGTCCAAAGCGAAATTTTTTGAAAAATGATAAAAGCTCGAGGTCCTTGCGCTTTTTCAGTGTTTCAGATTTTGTTTATTTTTCATTTGATTAGATTTTGCATTTAACATTTTTAATTCCTTTTTGGAAGCTGTATTTGCAGTTAACAGATACAGATGCATGTTGTTGAGTATTCGCCAAAGTAGAACGCATTACGGTCGTTAAGAAGGCAAATATAAAGAAAGTAATTAAACAAAAATTGTTAATTCACAAATATGTATACAAATAGTTGGTTAACTCTGATAAATCACGTACTTATACGACGTGGTATAAATTCCATGTGTTTATTACACCACTTGCCCTTACCACGTGTACATCTGATTAGGAAACACGTGTCGTACCATGTGCTTCCACGTCTGTTCCACATTTTATACATTTTATATTTCCTCTCTAAAGGTATAAATACCCTTCCTCTGAGACGCGTCAGGCTGATCGCTCCTCCTCTTTTTCTTCGTCATGAATTTAACACGTTAGTGTTAAACAAAGAAACTGACTTTGTAAACTTTGTAAAAGAAGACTTGATGTGCTGTGCATAAAGCCGTGTATAAAGCTTTTTATTACGTAAAGCTATGGAGATGGAGCCTGTAAATATACTTTTTTACTGACATCCTCCTAGCTATTCTACCCTTTCTTGCCCTCGGTACACCCAAGAAACTTGCTACTTTTGAGAGTGCCGCCGCTATTGAAGGGGTGAGTAGTAACGATTAGCTATAAAAACGGCGATTCTAGTTTAGCTAACTTTGATAACTGAAAAATAATTGTTATAAACATTTTTGTTAATATTTAACACCTTAATCTATTTAAGGGCTTGTCAAGTACTAAAATTTTTGCGTAGTGCTTTAGAGAGCTGAGCATTTTTTATTACTCCAGCTCAGACCAATTCACACGTTTTTACTTGGCTAACTGTTTTCTTATAAACCTTCCATTATACTTACAAGTTGATGCACTCTCTCCGAACCAATTTTTTTACCTTGTTTTTGTGTTACTAAACGATTTTAAAAAATTGTTATTCCCTTTAGGACTTAAATTTGTCATAAATTTTGTCTAAAAAAGGGAAACCCTACAGCTGGCGGGAATTTGCATATAATACCTTACAGGAGGAGCTCGAATCAAATCAATATTAATACTTCTTGGCTTTCTTATAATGTATTTAATAAACTAATGCCTAAGGAGGGGTAACGAGGAGTAACAACAAAATTGAAAAAATATTAATTGTGTTGTTCTTCAGGTAACACGTCGCACAAAAAGCCCCGAAACTAAGTAAACGACTTTTTTTTTTTTGCAAATTTTAACTTCTGTTATTTAAAATAGTTTTCCTTCAAGAGCGATACAATCAGTCAACGCTTCCCCAAGAGTTCTACATTTTATAGAATAGTTCTGTCCTTCCCTTCAAAGATAGGTCTTTGTTTCGGCAATGACTACTTCTTTGACTTTTCCTAGAGCGTTTTTTAAAACTGCAAAGAGACAAATGCCGTCAGATCTGGAGAGTATGGAATTATAACGTACTTCAGTATTGCAATTTTCCCACTCGTAACCAAAGACTTGTGACTTGGTGCTTTGTTTTGATAGGAGTGCACTTTTTTTTCGCTAATTAAGGCCGTATTTTGTAATTCCTTCTTTAATCAAAGAATGGTGTTATAGAATATTAGTTTTATTCATGGTTTTTCCCTTTCAATGCAGTCGATTATTACACCCTGCGCATCGCAAAATACCAGGACCTTTAATTTCTGGCTATCTATTGCGCCTTTGGTTGCCATGACGGCTTTTCACTCAACTGAATGCCGGTTTGACTCTGTAGTGTATTGATTAATCCAGGTTTCATTCGTTCCTACATATCGCAGTAGAAAATCCTTTTTTTTCGCTTAAACAGCTCCAAACAGCGTTCCGAACCATCATCAACTCGTCCTTGTTTTTGGTTCATTGTGGGCTATGCGGTAATCGTTTCGGATAACGTTTTTCCTTATACCCAAATGTTCGTGCAAAATATAGCCTACAGGTTCCAGTAATATCCTTGCCATGTCGGCTTACTCACGCAGTTTCTCTTATCGATCAATACCACGACAACTTTGTGGACATTTTTTGATGTTTTCTAAGGTAACTGTCTCAATGTCGTCCAGAGGGTTCAGCATCATTTGTTTTTAAGTGACCCCGTTTAAACTTACAAACCACCCACAAATCGTTGTCTTCGACGAAGCAGATTCCATATAACACTTTTCGAGTCACTGCAGAGCTTGAACGGTTTATTTTTCCACTTAAAAAACAGTGCTTTATCAACACAAACGACACCAAAATTCCACTATTTCGAGAACTAAGGAACCAAATGTCATAAAATTTTGACATATCATTTGAAGGTTGTTACTGAGATTAGTATGAATTCTTTTTTAGAGAGGGTCGTGTGTTAATCTCAGGAGTTTTCAGGCGACGAGTTATTCTATATGAAATATGCTTAACATATTAAATCAATTTCCTCTCACGATGCCAACGCTTTTCCTTTATTTATTGCCTCAAGAAGGCTTTCTGATCTATTGCGGCTTCAAGTTTCTAATGCTAAACTGTATAGAGTTTATTAACTTATAGGTGGATCTGTTTGCTTTGTTAACAATAGTGTTTAGTAACTATTAAGTAATAATCTGAAAATTATTAAGCACAGAGTCAGCTAGTTTACAACTATTAATATATATTAGACAACCTTCTTACGCTCGCTACCAAACAACCGCGAGCGACCTACAAGAAATAGAAGATTAATTCGCGACATTAAATACTTACAAATCAAGCCCACTGGACTTCACTTAATTGCCACGCTGTACTTTCCTTAAGGTTAGTTGACTTAGTACACACCACTGCAATAAAATTCAAACGATCTGTAAATTTTCTAAGGCAACTATAGTCCTATATCGCTAGCATTTATAATCAATATCAACACAATTTCAAGAACTTTTTTTTTTCGCGCAAAAGGGCGTACCATTTAGCTACTTAGCTTCGCAAGCTCGGCAACACCATTTTAAAATTATGAAAAACCCTCCAAGTAGTACCGAAGGCTCATCCCGTGTAGGTATTTAAATTACCAAGTTCTTACCTCTTGAGAGGCCACCCACCGAGGGTTCACGCACAACTTTGGCGTTGACTCATGATCTTGCTGTCAATTCCGTACAAATATTATTTTTTTTATTTTAGGCCGTTAAGCGGCTGGGTAATATGCGCAGTGAAGGGCCCTAATAGTTTAAAAATTGTAAAAAGGTATATCATATTTAGTATCTAATTTCAAAATATTTTTTAACGCTTGTACACGCCCTTCCCCTATGCAAACCTTGGGTTGGTCTCGCTCAAAGTTTGTTCTTCTTTAATCGTATTATATCGTTGAGTTATAAGTTGGAAAAGCACACTTTTTAGACACTCCAAAGCTATTAAGCTAGGTTACCTAGTTGTTGAATGCCTCCCTTCCTCTGGCTATTCAAAATGCAATTCACATGGCCAAAGGCAGTACGCTTACTGTACCCCAACAATTCAAATACAGGTTAACCTTTCTCTGCTTCGTAATTTTATTGCGCCTTGTATTCCCTCAGTATGATTATTATACCAAGATTAAAAATACAGATTTATATACACATGCGCACTTGAAGCACGCAGCTAAAGAATAAAGCTTCAGGGGTATGTATGAAACCAGAAAAAAGAGCATAACAAGTGGTAAGCTCAGAGAAACTCTGCACAACTTTAATTAGCAACAAACTAAGAATTGAATAAAATAGTTTTCAAAAAGGTATATGAGGTTTAGCAAATGGAAAGAAATAAATAAAGCTGAAAATCCTTGACGGCTTCAAGATATTTAAACTTTTTTTTAAGCTAAGCGATCCGGTAAAATAACAAAATAACAAAATAAGCGTAATAAGTTTGAATTGAAAGGCAAGGAGTTTAACAAAGAAATTGTTGAAGCTCTAAATTTAAAGACTATTAGCGTAAAAAAACACCTTTAAGATGGCATCACAACTGTTTTATGTAAGTGAAGAACTATTGTGCTAGTAAGGTAATAATGCAATTGTTAGCTTCATGGCAGTACCGAGTGATGTAATTAAAACACGATACCATTAATACGGTAACGGAAGTTAACAATAAAAAAGTCACTCCTCTATGGCGTTGCTCACTATACATAAGCATGAGGAAGCTGGGTTACACTATTTACGCGACTTTTTTCACCTCCAAATTTATTGAATCCAGGTATCTTACTATGGCATAGTATCTCTGTTTCTAATAAGTACACAAGGCAATTGTTATTTTAAAAAAGTTGAAGGGTTCCTATCGTTTGATAAGCGCTTAATTGGGCTAGGCGGTAGATAAAAAATAGTTTCTATTAACTTTATTACTACGTAACTTTAAGAGTATTAGCAAATAAGAAGCACTTAAGTTTTATGTGAAAGAAAAGACTACAGACCAGCTTAATGCTTTAAGCAACCATAAAACGCATTTTTATATTTCTTCTACAACTCTTAAGTTAAAAACGTTAAACTATGTCAGATGATTTTTCTTTTTCTTTTTCCTTCTTATACAGAAACAATAAACAGCATCTTCAGGTTCTTCAACGTCTCTATTAGGGCCTTTGGAGTTGGAATAAACTCGTGTGTACAAACCTCCTATGTTCCCCTATAAACAAGAAATACTTCTTTTTTAAAGAGTGAACAATTTGTTTATATATATAAACCTGTGCTTCTTGCTGAGTAGTTGTCGGCTTAACAATGGTGGCATTATCAGCAGAAATAGAAGAAATTAAAAGATCTGACCAGTCAAATTTATCGTCAAACGTCCAATTATTATGATCGCATATAGTTTTAAATAAATTTCGACAATATTCATAATCAGGAGTTGCAAAGAAGTCCAGTTCACGAGAGTATCGTAAATAAGTTTCAATTTCCACTATAGGACAAATATAAAACGTTTATATACTAGTCATTACCGCTAAGGTTTCAATCATAATAATTATCACGAAATAATAAAAACACAAGAGTTAAATTATTTGGTAAGTACTAACAATAAGTTATTCTCTTATTTCTTAAGAATCCAAAGTGAAGTAAATTTCGTGTTAAAGTTCATTACATAGTCTATAGGCAGCTAAAAAGTAGTACGCGAAACTGTGGAAACGCCTTAAAACAATATAAGGTCTACCAAAAAGTTTAAAGAATTACAGCAAAACAATGAGAATTCTAAACGATTTTCTAAAAGATGCTTTTACTTGATTGGCCTTATCGAATTAGAATTTAAAAATTCTTTTGCACTGAAGTCCTCAATAATATAACACAGTAATAATGAAAACGTTTTGGAGTTACCCGTAAATTTTTCTTATAAAAAAAAGTATATAATAAAAAAGTAAAAACATGATTAAGCTTAATAAAAGGCAATCTTTACGGGTGTTCAATGAACTGACTTTTTTGAAATCAATTGGTTTCAACTTTACTGTAATGCACGTAAAGCAGAACTTCCTATACACATATTTCCCACTGTACTTAATAAAAGAGCGTAATAAGATTTTCGTAATCTACGCCTAGAAAACCCATTTATTCTCATAAATCGTGCACAATTGACCACAAATGATTTTGTCTATACGTGTCTTCACATAATAATTAACGACCTTTAAAAATGCTAACTACTTAATAAAAGTGCAAACGTATCCCATTGAAAATTTATTTCACATCAAGCTTTATAAATAACCATTTTACGTTTTTAGCTATAAAAATTCTGAAATACACACTGATTGAAGAATTTAAAAAATCTAAATACGTTTCTATAATGATAGATTAAAAATAAGTTATAGTAAAATTTACTAATTACAAGGAAAACCAGCGCAAAGTTCTTCAACGGAAGTATTACGCTTTGTTTCACCAATTTTTTGATATCTTTCTTTCAAGTTATCGGCCTTTAGTCCCTGCCAGGGGAGAGATCCCCGTAGGAAATACAAAAACATATGCCCCAAAGCCTCAAGATCATCTCTTCTGCTTTGCTCTCGTCCCAAATGAGTATTAATGCTCATATACCTGGCCGTCCCCGTAAGACTTTTGTGTTCTCTATATGGGATGTGCTTGCCATTAATCTAGTCATAAATAAAACCAAAAATAAGATTCGGCGGTTTAAAAAGTTTTTATAATTCGATTAAAAAATGTAAATTAAATAAAATATAAATAAAACAAACTAAAAAAACAATTTTTTTTTAACTTTTCATAGTTATGTATTAAAAATTAACCTACATCTATATATTCTTTGGCCAAGCCAAAGTCAATCATATAAATCGTATTCTGCATCCCTTTTTCTTTCCTACCAATTAAAAAATTTTCCGGCTTTGTATCACGAAAAATAATCCGTTTCTGATGAACATGTTCAATTCTGGTAAGCTAAAGAGGAGTAAATTATGTATATATTTCATCTTGGGTAAAAAACAGTTACTAATTGATAGGCAATCAAACAAACTGTTTTTAAAGAAAATTTCCTATGACAAGCTTCAAACAAATCTTCTAAACTAGGACCAAGTAATTCCAGTACAAGTGCGTTAAATTTTCCGGCAAGACCAAAATAATGTACAGTAGGGAAGCCCGTGGGAGGATCCTCGCTATCATCGAGGAGTAATTTATAAAACTGGTATTCCAAGTGTAATTGAGGAGATCGAGCATAGACTGGTTCCTATATAAGATTAATTAATTGCTAGTAGTAATAATGAAATATAGTACACCAATATTATAATATGAACTATATATAAAATAAGATAGTTTTTTACAAAAATGATAACGACCAAACTTTCTCTATGAAAATAGTACAAGTTTAATTGCGACATCTTCATTAGTACATAAAATTTTCCCTAAGTGAATAAATCCGAAATTTCCTGCACCAATTTTTTTGCCAACCCGAAAATTGGGACCCACCATTGCAAAAATGTTAAACTTTCTTATAAATACACTAAACTGTGCTTAAAGTTAACATTTTAACAAATTTTAGTTAACTTATGTTAACACGAAAAACTAGTTAAGTAATAGAGCTTTATTAATAACTACAGGTAATCTGTGCAACGATTTCTGAAAAGGCTTTTTAGTAACGAAACCAAAAGTGAGAGGATATACATTCAATGCTAATTGCAAAGAGATTAAGAGAAACTTTTAATGGTAATTGAAGGTCCACCAATAATTTCCAGGTTTTTTCTTTCCACTAATCAAAGCTATTTATTACGCTAACAAGTGTTTTTTTCTTAAACGAGATTTGCTACAGAAAAAGAAAAAACCCAAATTTTTAGCTTTTAAAACCAAGTAAAATCCTTAACCTCTGGCTAATTTAAAGTTTCTCACTGGGTACACAAAGTAAAATTAAAAATTATTTATAAACAGGTTTGCGAAAACTATGAAAAGCATTTTAGGACCTACTAAGCTTTTTTTACTTTGTCTAACGGCTTATCCGCATTTTTTAGGTATGAAGAGCATAGAAGACTGATAAACTAACTTTTATAAGCTTGAACTAATTACGGCTTAAAAGTTTAACAATGTTATTGCTGTTTAAGAGCATGTATCCAAAGTCACTAGTGTATGAAAGCATAGCAAGTCCTGAAAGGTCCAATATTTTTTTAGTATAGAGGGTTGAAGTGGCAAGTAACAGATATATAGTTTGACTATTACGATAAAATTTAAAAGCTATTATACAGCTCTCTTCCTCGACTATCACTGTTTATGTATATAAGTTCGCATCGTTTAAAATTTTCTAGTTTAGGGTTTTTAACTTCTATCTTAATCGTATATATAATGTTTTAGGTATAGGAGCCTGTCAGTTAAAAAACTGTCTGGGCATACAACGGAAGGTAACTAGTTGCCATCTAGACGTTTTTTCCAGCATAGAGTAGTTAACATGCTAATAAATTGTTATACGAATTGTGCTTATGTAATTAAAGAATATGAAACAAAGTCTAAGCGCAAAAACATCACTTGCGTTGGATCTACCACTAGGCTATAAGGATACAACTCCTTAACTGGGAATAGAACATCACTTACTAAGGCGAGTCCTTACCTACCTCCTTATTTTGATAAATAATGTTCATATTAATTTCAAACTATGTCTTTAAAAAGGCTAATAGTTATTTTGGCAGTTAAAAATAAGAGCTCTTTTGCAGAATATTGTTTAAGCATAAACACGTAAACTTAAGGTCTCGTTTTCGATTCGTGTAGGTGCAAGAAAATTTATTCTCCTTTAAAAAATTTAAATATATCTCTTTCTTTAAAAAGCATGAATCCTCGTACCATTATAAATAAATTTTTGAAATGATAGCGGAACTCGGATAAGAGTGTGTTGGATTTTAAACCTGCTATAATTTTCGTCACGCAGAAAGCGGTGCCCGCTTTAAAAGGAAATGAAGCATTCATGAGGTATACAGTTACAAAACATGTACAAAAAAAATTGATTTGGTGCGTTAAAGTTTTTGCCATTTTAAAGGCAAAGGGTACTATATTTTATAATGTTTGACTATATTACTTTTTTTGTACGAAAGTTACGTTCAGACAATTCTCGTGTTGATTGTATTACTGCAATGACTTAAACTCACCCTCTTAAGATGAAAAGAGCTCGCAAACGGACAAAATAAGGTTTTTTGTTTATTTATTTATCGTTTTGACGTAATACAGTCGTCATACCTTATTGCATTGGTACTTCATAATTTAACTACCTTATCATAAGATGGTAAGGTTGTTTTTTATTAAAAAATAGAGGGTATACAAATAAATAACCCTAACTTAAAAGTCACAGGTTTAATAATACGCAACTAGACCCAATCATCTTTCTCTGTTAAATCTTTAGTGCGTCAATTACACTTTCCATATACCGCTGGTTGCAGTAAATTAATAAAATTTTTTGTAATAGTAGGCAATTTAGTGGCTGCTCGTTGAATTCTAAAGCGATCGCTAAAAAGAAAAATTGGATTAAACACTATAATTATACAAAGAAGATCATTATTACTTTGACTGGGCTGAATTCTTCAATGAAAACTTTTAACTAAATGTCTTTACATTGTTTTTTTTTTTGGGCAGCTTTAAAGTCGCTGTACTAGAAGGGCTGCTGACTTTAGTAAAGGCTAACTTGCAAAATTATATTTTTCAGCAGCGATAAGTTTTAAAATTACAAGTGCAATCGCTGTTATGGAATTTAATTGACTGAATGTCGTTAGACGTCTCGTTCCATGCGAAGATCTTTTACTTTTTCCATTTTTAGTAGCATATTTTTCGTTGTAATTACATGATTATGCGGTCTAGCAAGAGGTGTAAATCCCCTTTAAACTAAATAGTCTCCCTCAGTAGATTAAGTCTTCGGAATATATTTTATAGAACTAGGTGAGATTTATCTTATAATATCTCAAACGAAGTTAGAGACTTTGTAAAAGTTACAGAAAGGAACAATTCTAAAGTACTGTTATTTTCATTTTTCAGTTCCTAGTTACTTATAATAAGAAAAACGCATAACTTAAAACGTTTTTACAATGTAAATTTGAAAGCAAGTAACTAAAATTTTGACCCCAACCTCTATCGTGTATTATTATTAAATAACTGTTCATAATATAAAACCCAAAAAAAACGCGAAACGTTAAGCGCTGCTTGCAAGAACGAAAACATGCCACAACAGTACTAAAGCGGGACAATTAAGCGTGTTTACTTCGGAGAATATGCCGTATATTATATATTTTTAAAGCTTATCTAGGTTACTTCCTTTTAGAGAATACTGGTGGGCATTTTGTACCGGAGGAGGGCAATACTGATAAAGCGCCAAAATATCAGAGAGCTGGTATATTTGCCAGTTAAAAAAAAAGCTATAGGATTTTTTTAAAGCAAGCACTATTAGAGCTTACTCAGGTGTTAAGATTTAAAATTAATTTATTTCAAGTTTAATTTTTATAATCACACCAGGGTTAACACGTATTCTCAGCATTAAAAAAACAACTTAAAATCTAACTGGGCATTTAATGGGGTGGTTCTTATTTAAGTTTATTTTGTAATGATATATGAATAATATTCGTTATTAAAAAACACCATTTGTTAGTATTGCTTATCTCTGTCCATACCTTTTTCTTCTTCCACCCAAGGAATTCGATCAAACACTAATGGTTTGGAAAATCTAATTAGGCAATACAAAGAAAAAAACCAACCTTTTAAGTATATATCTTTATTGGTTAAGCAATTATTTTAAAGCAATGCTGTTGTCCAATATGTCAGGTAAAGCCAAAAGTGATATTTAATGAATGCTTAGTGTTCTCATTTATTGGTCTTATTCTATAACAGTGAATGCCACCTTGTGAATGGATTTCGCACCTTCAGGCATGGCGCGGGAGCAACACTTACAGTTATTAACACCGTCATCAAAAGACTTAAGAGCGGTCGCTATTAACCGAAATAACAGTTTAAACGCTAATTCCCTGGAGGAAATAGTCCTTGAAAAGGAGGAAAAGGTTCAAACTAAAGGTTATAAAATTTATTTTTTTAAAAAATATGTTAAAAATCTAAAACAATTTTAAATTTTATCGTAACTTCCATTGTTGAATATTTTACTATATTGCTATTTTTAAACCTTAGTAATTATTCGCTTCCGAGCTGTTGGGGATGCCCCCATTCTAAAGAAAATTAAGTATAAAGTTACCGCGGAAGACGATTTTAAAACTATTATAATATTTCTTCGGTCTTTATTGAAGTGCAGCTCTAGTGAAACCTTGGTAGGTTATATTAAGGATCCATTTTGGAAGTTTTTTTCTAAAGTTACTATTTAATAGTTTTTATATATCAACCAAGCCTTTAGCCCTTCCCCCGACGAACCCATTAAAAATCTTTTTGAGGTATTTTTTTTATTTTACCCTACCATCATTTTATTTCTTAAAATTTTGTTTCGCGGTTATACTTTTTATTTATTAAATAGATGTTTGCCAAGGATAACAAGCTTGACATTTTCTACTGCAAGTCTCCGGCATGGGGCTAAATACACTTTTTGCAAGTGCTGTATAAGAAATTTGAATTTTTGCGATATTTGATAAAAATCATTCTAAAAGTTATAAACCTGGAAGTTTATGAGTCACGTTTTTGTGGCAAGGCATGTCGCAATATTCATTTTTTTCTAAAGATCCCTCGATATTAAAAGATATACTTTGTATACATACGCCACTAATTATCAACCTTTTAAAGTAGATCTCCTTGATAATAATTATTAATTTGGTAAAACAGTCAGTTTTGTAAGATTACTTTAGAAGTGTGCAGCGTTAATGCCTCCCACGTGTGGGTCTTCGAGAGTGGGGGGGAATTTTCTTATTTTTTTTTTACTATCTAGCATTAAATATTGTAGTAAAACAGTACAATAGACAGGTTAATAAGCCTGTATACACATCAAAATTCCCTTTAACAAAAGTTATTTTGAAAAAGCAGTGGATCATAAGATGAAAGCGTATAAAAATAATATTTGAAATAGAGTACACGCTACGTACAAAGCCATCATAGTGCACTTCGAATGCTAAAGGCACAAGTTTACACCAACATAACAAGTTACTTAAAGTAATTCTCTTTATGTTTTATGGTAGCTCTTGGAATAGAGGTTAGCTATAGCTTATAGTTTCTGACTTAGAAAGTAATAACTTAACTTATAGTACTAGGTGTTTTTTTTTTGGAATTAGTAAAGTAAAAATTTTTTTAATCAAATAGTATCAAAAAGTTATCGCTGCCATGAGGAAACCGAACGGTTTAGAGAAAAGTTCAGTTGATGTGGGCAATAATAGAGCAGAGGCAAATCACAAAAAATTTAAACATGCAAACTACCCCCAACAACCTGCTGTGCGGTTTACTGCAACGCGACTCCGCTACTTTTTTGTGTTGACTTCTATTAAAATAAATAAACGTCAACCACCCGTCGTTTCTTTCACTTTACTATTAAATTATTAAGTAGCTTTTTTATTCAATATTTTGTATCATCTAATAACTTAAATTGTTAAATAAAGAATTATTCTATAAAACTAACCTCATGTAGCTTGCCGACGAGTTTTTTACTACAGCTAAAAGTGTGCCTCTTTCAGTATATTAATCTATTTTACTTTATTGTAATATTTTCTGTTATTTGCTTCTTTGCTTTAGTGACATAGTTTAATTTATATAAAAATTTTTTTAGCCACTTTTGTTTATAACTTGTTTAGCTTGTCTCTTGTCGTAACTACAACTTAACTAGTAAATTATTGAACTCAACTCAATTATTTTAAGTAGTCTTCCAAAAGTTAAATATCTAATTGTATATTCTTATATATAGACAATATTCTGCATAAAATTTTCTATTATAAATATATTGTAGCAAAAAAAAGTTTGGCGCGATCTATATTTTATATGACACGTCATTACTAGAACTGAAAGCCTTATAACTAAAGTTAAGAGCAGTAAAGTAAATCTTTAGAAAATAACTAGTAAATTTTTTTTTAAAATTTCTTATGTACTGCAATAAAAGTTTTTTTCTTTTTTTAAAAGGCCATCACGTCTTTATTAATCTGTAGCGTTACAAAGCTTGCTTTAGCCTATGAGGAAATGTTTACCAATTGGTTTAAAGTTAAAAAAATTTGCTGTTTATAAGAAAATACTAATGTCCTTAGTAGAAATGACCACAAGACTTTTATATAGAGTACTACGAACGTTTCAAATGATTTAGTGTCAATGATGGTTTCAACACTACTGATAGCTTCCTTCCCCACAGCTGCTTTATTGGCGACGGGATTCAGCGATACTTGCCACTAAATTTTAGCTTCGGGCATAACCGACCGAGCACCTTGACGCCCACGTCACGAGGTAAACTTTTTAAAATGCAAAAAGTGGCAATAGAATTTCATTATTTATTTAAATCGTCGTTTGCGGGGAGACTAGATTTAATTTGAACAACTCTGTCGAATTCTGTAGGATTGTGATAATATTAGTTTAATAGTATTCATAACTGTTTCTTTTACGTCCTGGTTTTAAGTCAAACTTGGACAAAGAAAAAAATTCTTTCTCTGTTCACAAATAATTTTTTGTAGGATTGTAAAGAGGCAAACTTATACTTAAGAGAGGGCTGCTTGTAGAGCTCTCGAGGAAACTGAATAGGGAAATTAAGATTTTATACAAGTTGATGCTGCGTGAGAATGTTCATAAAAATTTCATAAACTTTGGCCCATGTTGGCACTTGTTTTCTAGTGTCCGCTACAATTTTTAAATTGACCACAATATTGCGGTGTCTTCCGGTAAAAACTATTCAAAATGTAGAAATGTAAATTGTATACTTACCACCTTTACCTCGGATCTAACTTATAGAGGATATACTATTTATAATTATAAATAAAGAGATTTCAAACTTGCTGGCTTGCAGTGGGTGGTGGCATAAATTCCTCCCCTTTTATTCCTTCATGCGAATAGGCCATATGCTCTGCCTCAAAAGTTGGTAAGCTAGTATATGTAGATTCAGTCACCTGGAATCTTAACTCATTTAAAGGATATAGACATTTTTATAATATATACAATACATATTTAGTAACCTTCAAAGAGTTTGTTTTCTTAAGAAAACAATGAACTCGCCCGCAAAACCGAACGCTGTAATTACTGAACCAGTAACACGACGCGGCTAGTGTTGTACATTTGGAGAGCATACAGGCATCAGATGCTGTATCCGAACCCAGCGCTTACCTACCTTTGAAATGATGTCTTCTCCTTCAGTAAACCTAGTATATCGAAAAATTGGCTGCAAGTGGATCTTAAAGATGAAAAGTATTGCTGATTTAAGAACTGCATGTGTGCTAAAAACTACACACAAATATACTTACTCGACTACATAGATACTTTCAGCTCAGTAATTTACTTCAGATCTGTGTTTATATTTTTGTATGGCTGCGATTGTAAACATGGGGGTATTACAATTTGATTTAGATGGTGCCTATATTATGCCACCAATAAGGAAATTTACATGGAGCGCCTAATGGTATTAAACTGCCAAAAGAATTCACTGTGTGCGTCTTCTCATCTCAATACATGGGCTAGGACAATTTAGTATACTTAAAGACTTTCTTTACTACGATCTCTCGTTCGATCACCTAGTCGTGTCCACCCCGAGAGGAAAATGAGTAGGGCGGTCAATTCCCACATCAACTCGGGGCGACGAATATGTGAGTTGTCACCGTCACTCAGTGGTGAGCAATTTCGCGCAATCTCTAGGTCGCGGTTCGATTCCCGTCTGCGACAGCTCACATTTTTCTGGTCGGGCGTACAACTACCCTACAAACAAAATTCATTTATTGAATTAATGGAGAAGGCAACTTGGTTTACTTAAAACAAATTCTACAACCCAGGCTTGGACGCATCTAATGTGGACCAGGATTAATTTAATGCTGACGATCAGACCAGACCTAAGTAATGATAGCTTCGCATTTGTAGTGAGCCGAAGAGCAATACTGTGCCCCCTTAAAATGTTTTACTTTAAAGAACAATTCGGCAAACTTGCACACCAAGTTGTGCCTACCGAAAAACTTAAAGATGATATATGAAACAAAAAATAAAGGACAGTGTTGGTGTTTCAAAGCTCTGGCATAATTCACTGCATCCACTATCTCACTTTAAATCTTATCTTTTATCATATGCATAAGCTTAGCTTTTTTAAAGTAAACTAATTCTCTTGACACCTTATTTTTTATGCTATTCGACTATAAAGGCAAAAATAAGTGGTCGGAAAAAGAGAGGAATTTATTGTTACGTAGAGGAAGGGTGTACCACACTTTTAAGGAGAGTAAAAGGAGTAAGCGAAGTGTGGAAAAACGTGTGTTATGAGCACGTGACATAATAAAGTTAAGTTTACATTAGGTTAACAAAATTTCAGTCCTTCGGGACAGCCATTTAGCTCTATAAAAGCGTGCACTGGTAAAAACTCGTGCTCCAACCCCTGCAGTAGAGGGGGATCCAGATTAAGCGGCTTAAGTCATAGTATGCCGGTACTAAAAAAAAAAGGTTAGCAAAGTGTCTGCCTTCATTGGACGGGGAAACTTGAAATGATTTGGCAAACACATTACTTTCCCCATATTTATGTATTGATACTAAATATTTATTAGTCATTAGCTGTTTCGTTTAAATAATTTTTTTTCTGCTCCCCATTACGACATCAAGTTCTTTTTACACAATGCATGGTAGACTCCCAAGTTTTCTTTTCATAAAGTTGAAGTAATAATCAGTTTGTTTACGCTAGAGCTAATGCACTCCAATCATTGACGTTATTTCTTTGTGGTCCTAAATTTTGAACTAACTATCGTAACCCTGATTTGACGCCCCTTGTAACGACCCTAAAGGAAGTTACTTCTATAAAGATGGAAGGGCGTTGTGCAACCAGAAATAAGAGTAAATAATTAGTAAAATTATATGTTTAATCGAATATTTTGATGAGTGCAGAATAAAACAAAAGAAACAGGGCCAGGACAAAAATAAAAATATAAATAAGAATAAGAATAAGAAAAAAATCAGAACAAGAACAAGAACAGGAAGAAGAACAAAACAAGGGTCGAATCCCGACTATAAAGAAAATAAACGAAACTCAAGCTTTCCTAGCTGACCAAGTCATATATACATGTGGGTAATGTAAAAATAATTAAGCGAACTAATCGCGAGGGCAAATGGCTTAGAAATGAAAGGGTCTTGCACCGAATATTGCGCTATGCCTCCCTTCAATAACTTGTGTCCCAAAAATTATAGGTCAAACCTCAACTCCTTTGACAATTAAAATCAATAGGGAGACGGCACGGTCCACATCATCAAAAAGGATATTTTATATAAAGCTCCCAGGGTTAAAAGCTTCTGTAACTTTGGTCATTTTCCAGAGTATCATATGCCGAGTCATGGAGAATTTTTTTGTACGTATTTACTTTAATAGGGTGGATCAATTGCCTTGAGGGGCTCTCTTTGAAAAATCTATTAATGAGGTCTTTGTGGTTATCTACTTCATGTTCGTTAGCCCAAGTCATTTCTATGTTACCGCCTGGGTAGAACCAATTCGACTCACTGCATATATTTCTATGTAGCCCACCTATTCGTTGGGCTATCTGTAGTATCTGATCCGCAGTCATCACAAGGGGTGAAAGCCGTTACGTACCGCAAAGGTTCCTATATTTCTTCAATAAGTTAACATGAATTACAATATGAATTTTCTTAGTTTTGGGAAGAGCAGGGCGGTTAGCCACCTTACCAATTTTTACTAATATCTTGGAAGCTCGTAATATTTTAGTCTAACTTCTTAGGGCGAAGGGTCTTAATATTTTTGCTGTCAAGCATGATTAGTCACCTACCTCAAAGTAAACGTTCTCCCGCCTGTTGTTCGCTTGGTATTCTTGTTCTATGCGGGAAGTAGTTTGAGGCATCTTAACTCGGACCCAATCTCACATAAGACTTGCACTCTGGTGGCAGCTTCCGGCGCCAAGGAGTGAGAGAGAAGTTTAGTGTCAACTTGATATGGAAACTATAAAGCGCAAAGAATGGTGAAACTCCAGGGTGGTTTGCGCTATTGTTATATAAAAATTCGGCAAGAGGAAGGTGCTCAACTTAGTCTTCACGTTAGTAATAAACTGGAAACCTAAGGTATTGCCCTATAACCTGGTTTACAGCCGTAAAGCTCAGGGTGAAAAGCAGATGATAAGTTAACCTTGCACCCTAGGAGATTAAAAAGGTTGACTCAAAATTTAGAAAGGAACTGGGGACCTCGAGCAGAAAAAATCATGCCTTTAGGGATCCCATGTAGTTTAGATACATTTTTCACAAAACTATCTGCAAGTTCTTCAGAGGTGACACAGACTTGGAGACTGGAATGAAATGGCACATGTTAGAGAGAGACCTTTAACGACCATTATAGCGTCGTAGTTATGGTCCAGAGAAAAATCAGTAATAAAATTTTTTAAAATTTCCTCTTAGTAGTTACTTGGAATTGGAAGTGACTGTAAAAAGTTATAAAAACTTATGTGGTGACGTTCCTATTCTCTGGCAAGTGTCACAACTTCTGGTAACTGGTTATCTCCCTCATCATACCAGACCAGAAAATATCGAGTGATTCGTAAATTTTATATGTACCGAAATTTTCTCTTAAACGAAAATCATGACACTGCTTAATAATCAAAAGCTGTAGTTCCTAACTAGGAACAAATATTTTGTTCTTGTATTACATTACGAAGTTTTTTAATAAAATTGCCTAGTGCAGTGTTTGCCTTCCTTGTAATCACGAAATAACTTAAATCTTTGCGCTGTAAAATATTACCGGTAAAAAAAGAGAATGTGCTCAAGTAAATGGATTCCTTGTTAGAAGATACAACAAAAGGGGCCAGAGGCGTGAGATTTGTGTTTCGTTCAAATTGAGGAAAACGTGAGAGAGCGTCAGGTTTGATATTAGTCTTCCCGGAGCTAATTCAAATTTCATAATTACCCTCAGAAAAATCGGAATTCCAGGGAGCCTATCTCCTTTTTAATTTTGGTCCGCGTAAAATAATCGATATTTTTATGGTCAGTTACATTGGTAAATTTTTCTTGAGAGGGTAAAAGATAGCGCCTCCAAGTTCTAGGATCCTCAACAGTTGCCAATAATTCTTTATCGGGTGTATGATAGTTTAATTATGAGTCAGTGAACTGCTTAGAATAATATTCGACAGGATGTAGACTACCTGCAAAGATTAAGTATTGCCCCTATGGCTAAACCACTAGCAACAGTCTCCATCACAATTTTTAGATCAGGATTAAAATGACTTATAATGGGAGCAAAAATAAACCTAAACTTAAGCTTCTTAAACTCAGCTTCTTGTCCTTCCTCCCAAAAAAATTTATTGTCTTTTTTCAAAAGTTTACTTAAGGGTTTTTCAGTTTGTAGTAGTCACATAATTCTCGGGTAAAATTTTGCAAAGCCCAAAAATTGTTGAAGTTAATTTTTATTCCTGATGGTACCCCATTGACTAATAAAACTAACCTTAAAGGGATCTATTCTTATACCCTCTTATTAATTCCAAATCCTAAAACGCCTATAGTTTTCACATCAAGAGAACATTTTTCAGGATTAACCACCAAATCATGTTTTTTTAAGGTTTTTAAAACCAGTTGTACGTGTTTATCATATTCCTTCACGTCTTTGTTATAGATTTATAAGTCATTTACATAGGCAAGTATGAACTTGTTAAAATTATTTCTCAATATGTTGTTCATTAACGGTGGAAAAGATACCGAAGCATTAGAAAGACCAACAGGAATTACTTAAAAATCTTAAGGTTCGAAATGGCAACGAAAGGTCGTTTTCCATTCATCGCCTTCTTTAATTCGCACTAAGTGGTGTGCGTCGGGTAGATCCAGGTGAGTAAAGATTTTGGATTCCCCGAGAGATGATGTGTTGATCCAGGCGAGGAAGCGGAAAGCAATTTTTAGCCTCTATGGAATTAAATTTCCCGATAGTCCACTCAAAAGCGTAATTTACTACAGCTTTCTTAACGAAAATCTGCTAGCGCCTAGAGGGCTTGAGAAAGGTTTGTTTCAACCTCTTACAGTCGCTTTATTAATGAAGTCTTTAAGGCATTCAAGTTCGGACGGGAGAGGGAGTATTTTTATTATAAACAATAAAGAACCTTCATCTAACATTTAATAATCATAAGGGAGATGTTTGGGTGCTGAAAAGTCTCATTAGAGGCCTTTTTAATACAGAAAACATCATTATAACCTTGATATTTCACAAGAACGCCTTTAGCATAACGAGAGCTGGTAAAAGATGCATAACGTTTTCCTCATAACTACTCCGCAGTGATAAACTAGCAGACCCTTCGAGTACTTTCTAATAGCCCTGAGCGAAACTAGCGTTGTAGAACATTTGTCCTGATCCAAAGGTTGAGCGCAGATGCTTTCTTCTACAGAGGGCGGTAAACGATACTCTCAAAGGTGAGGTAAAAGGTTAAGATCAACTCTTACCAATTAGTTACAGGGTTGTGAATTTGCAGCCAGGAAGACCACAGCCAAGGGGGTACCTGTCTAGTTTAGCAACAAGTGAAAGTGAGTGTCTCACTGAGCCCCGAGAAACAACTGAAGAGATTCGTGAGAAAAGAAATGAGTTCCTAACTAATTGAACCTTCGGAAAAAGAATCACATAAAAAGGAGTATATTGTCGAACTAACTTTATCTCGTTCAACAGAAAGAAGCTTTGGTTAGTGAGTGCATAGGCGGAACTGCCAGTATCAAGAAAAACTTTGACCTTTATACCGGATAGAGCCGCGTTAAATATAGTCTTTTGAGGTAGGTCTATCTTGTTAGATGTAATATGATCGTAACCAACAAAAAGGGCTTTACTACAGGAGGTTTCATATAAATGCCTATTAGAGAGGATACTGAGGCTGGTGTTGGAAGATAGAGGGCCTATAGAGCCACATAAGAAACCCTATGTTTAGTTGGAGGCTTCCCTTGTCTAATTTCCGCTTTATGAGCCAGAAACGTAGGACAGCGTTGGGTGGTATGAACCTTTCGTTCGACGTCTCGTTCCTTAAGTCTTACGTCCAGCTGGATAGTAAGTCTTTGATACTCAAGGAAACCACCGGGAAGCTTTACACATCCATTAAGATCTTTAATCTACTCGCTTAAACCATTATAAAAATAGTGTTTGAGAGCCGCCGTTGTACCCGACGCCAATGCGTGAAGGTTAAATCCAACCAGGTACTCGACGGCCAAAGATACTTGGCTTAACGAAGTAATATAATTTCTTGCTACCTTGGATCCATCCTCAAAAACAAAAAACTGTCTTCACCGATAAGGACTTTATAAGAAGTATTTAAAAAATAGACTGAGTCAGCGTGGTACCACTTAAAGGTGGGACCTTCCAATAACTTACAGTTAGTAAAAACTTGGAGTAATCTTCTCGAAGTTTTCTTGCCATAAAACAAGATCTAAACGGACCAAGAATTTTTTAACTTGCCTTGTCTCCCAAAGAATTTTCTGGTAAAGAGACTTCCAAACGTTCAACTTTAGAACAGGTTCGGCAACAAAATTGCTTAGATAATAAGTTAACTTGCTGTTTCAGGTTGTCCAGTTTCGTACGAAGCAATTTAAGGGGATTTTGCCGCTTATTAAAACTATAATAAAACTCAGAATTTGTTGTTTCTAAGATTCGTTAGTTACTTGTGACATTATTATTAGAAAATGACGGTGTTAAAATGTAACTATATTCTAACGAGGAAAATGCTAGCTTCTCAGAAGGAAATACTTAACTTATAGCAAGGTGTTTAAAATAAAATCAAATAAAAATTAAAGATAAGAATATGTATACAACCATTATCCAATAATCAGATAATATACATATAATAAGAGTAAGAGCAATATATTTGAGTATAACTCAGTAGACTCCAAATTATTGTGACGTCCCAAAAGGAAGTTACTTCTTAGAAATGGAAGGGTTTAGTACCGAGTATTACACCCGTCCTCTATAAAGATCGCAAGCATCCGTTTGTAGCATTAACTCGAATATAAAATCTACACTTCCACATTTAACCTGCCTTTAAGTCCGCAAAACTGTTCCACGAGGACTTCTGCTCTTGGAGCATTCAATAATAATTTTTTGAAGGTCCACTAAGTGGTTCAATTTAAAAAGCAAAGATAAGTATACAGTAACCCCAAAATTTTAAAGCTGAAAGAAACCTCATATAACCTTGCTTGCATGTCGGTTTCGACACGCTTAAAACACTTAATAGCGATCATCGCTATTTCTTACCTTAAAATCAGTAAGTGCTCTAACCAACACTAGTTGATGACTTTAACAAATGCGCGCTTTAAACCTTATCCCTACATTAATATATCCACATCTACCCTTCAAAGGTGGTCTTCTTTTGTATAACTAGATATTAGTAGTCGTCAAGGTAGGGTGTCAATGAGGTTAGTAAAACAGGGTGGTGAGACCCCTCCTAAAAGCTAATATTATTAATAGAAATCGGGTTCCGACTCTCAATAGTCGATATATTTTACTTTTTAAGGTAGTTTAAAAAAGTTTAAGTCAGTAACATGCAGCAGTCAACAGCTATATACATGGATGGTATAAAGTAAAATGAAAACCGCAATGTGCTTCACTAAACTGCTTGTTGCAGAGTGTTAAAACTTATTTTCTTGGATGAGACCAAAAAAATTTCAGCTTGTATATAAAAAGCCGTAAGAATAGACGCGAGTAAAAATGAAATTAAAAACTTTGATTATATGCAGCACAAATTAATATTACTTGAGTAACTTACGAAAAATATTAATAAAAGTTTTACTATACACGGCAGTTTGCCACTTTGTCAATAAATTTTTTGCTTTCTAAATAGTTTTTCAAGTGGTTATAGCTAAAAAAAATAACTTAAAAGGTCACTTCATTTAGAAGCTATAATATTTACTTTTTTAAATAAAATCATAAACTTCTTGACAGGGAAAAAGAGGAGGTGCGATCAGTTTTTTGATCCGTAGATGGAGGGTTTTTGTACCTTCAAGGTGAAAGAATACAAAATGTACAAAGGGGGACACGTGGTATGAAGCACATGATGTATCACGTGGTAGACAAGTGGTACCTAATCAGATATTGCACGTGGTACAATGTGAAACAATACTACATGAATATTTCTTGAGCGTTTAAATTTTTTAAACCCTCTCTTTTGGTATCTAACGAGAATATACCACTGCTAGACCAGCTCATTGTGTCTTTTAGATAATAACTATTATAGAACAATTATTTGCTACCATTTAACTTAGAGGGATAGTTAAACTTCAGAGATATAACATTAGATGTATAGTTCACGTAAACCTTAATAATATTTTATCTTCTTTGTTTGATTCTTCTCCCTGCTATTTTTACTTTGAGAACATTTAATTTATATATATATAGTTATTTAACAGAGCCGTAACTAGCTATTTTTTCGACACTAACAAATAGTTAATGCTAAGTCAAAGACAACCCCAAAAAAGCGCAAAGTCATACCAAATAGTTCCTTTTCAAGGTGTAGGAACTTACAACTAAATGGAAATAGCTATCGTTTCGCCAATATTTAGCATTAGTGTAGGAACAACCCGTTTCACGTTACAGCAACCTTAGTGCCTCGCTGATACAGAACTCCTAAATCTGACCTACTAAAAGATCAAGAGTCGTTTTATAAGGTGTTCTGTGCAAGGTACCTAAGCTGAGCGTTCCGCGCGCCCTCTATATCGTGCTTAAGTTGTCTTTAAGCACTGCTTGTCTTATGAATTTTACGGAGAAATCTCTACTGGCCTTTGAGGTTCGCTTCTCACGTACAAAGCACCTCAGTGTATCAAATTTATGACGGAAAAGTTTAATAAGCAACCATTAAAAGAAGGGAGCCGCTTCTGGGGCACTCGAATCCAACACACTTTTATCTTAACTCTTCTTCACTGCGAAAACACACTTAGCAAGGCGGTTTTGCGTCCTTCAAAAAAGACAATCTTTATCTGGTTATTGAAGCTGTCATTACAAATATCTTACGTGTGTAACTTATGAAAGAAACTCTTATGGAAGCCGTTTATACTTTGTTTTTAAGGTCTGCAACTAATCAATATTTTAAGTAAATTCCTGAATGTAACTTTAGCTTTACCAACTGAATATTTACCTTCTTTGTTATATGTAAAGATCGTTTACATACTTAAATAGTTTAGTTTGAATTTTTTTATAAAGTATGCGCAAATTTGAATATGTTAGTGTATCTCTCTTATAAATGCAACTGTATGGCATGTGAAGGAGGCACACAAGAAGTGTATATAATTAGAAAATCTTTACTAAAAATTAATTAAAAATTTATTGTCTATAGGATTACTAAGCTCTTCTGATAGAAACTTAGTTGAGAAGGCGCGGACTACCAGCGTTTTGCGCAATCCGCTTTGAATTTCTGAGTAAAAAAATTTATGTGATTCAAGCCTTGAACTTATTTGTACACCAACACCCTCTGCCAGCTCGAAAATCCGGTGTTAATTGAAATATCATTTATAAATTAATAATAAGCTTTTTCTCGTCCGCATTAATCCGATAGTAAGCTCGTTCTTGACTTAGTAGACTGCGTAAACACATTTATACCATGCTTTAAAGTAATATGCTGACCTATCTATGCTTTGTTACATTACTGTGATAAAATTCACTTGAAGTTACTATAAGCTCTAAAACTAGCATGGGCGGTTGTAGTTAAGTTATTTATTCCATAATTAGCAAACTCGCGCTACCCTCTTGTCAAGAAGTGACTCTCTAAAAACTTTTAATGATTGTTCGTGTAGAAATTTTCATTTTAAGTTGACTGGGCAGGAAAGCAAGGCCTATCTCCGTGGTGAAAGGGTAGCTATCTCCGAGAATTTAGATTAAAGATATTTAACTGAAAGTTAACGATTAACCCGTATAAGAAAGTCTTATAACATTATTAAAAAAAATTTATAAACCTGAGTAGCTCTTTAAATAGTTCGTACTTAGTGTAAAGTATGAAGTAATTGTTATACTGTGTTTGCTAATCTCATTATTAAGTTTCCATGTTATATAAGACTTAAATCCATTAATAACAACAGTGAATACGTTCAGTTTAAGTTTATAACCTAAGTTTAGTAAGTTTTGCCACTGAAAAGTGTACGTAATATATTTATTGCCACCGCGGTTTTAAAACTAAAATAAAATAAAGCACTATTTTAATTTTGTCATAAAACATAAAATATTTATAATTCGCTAGTTTTTCCTTGTGTGCCTTAAAAGTAAGTGTACTTTAATTTTTGCAAATTAAAAGCGATGATATAATTCAAAAAAGCCTGTTCCATAAATTTTTTATTTATATAATTAGTACTTTAAAATAAGATATAGTTTACAAAAGTAAATTTGTGTATATTAGGTCATATCTTCCTGATCTTAAGTCATAAATGTATGCCTACAAACTATTTCTAGCCCTCAATAATGCTGTTTCACACCTCTAATTAGAAAGCCTTTCCTAAATAAGAATTTTTGTTACCAAAAGCATTGTAGCGTCTAGGAGTATTAAAGGGTTAAAGTGCCTAAAAAGTTATTTATCACAAAAATTTATATAATAATAAAATTTCACTTACAATTTAAAGTTTGTAATATTAACTAAGATCAAAAATACTTTCTCAATTCAAATGAAAATAAAATAGTCATTTTATACAATCGTATCTATGAAAACCGAATAAATGCTTGTTATTACCTAAACGCTTAGCCATATAAATACGCACAAATAAAACTTCAAAATGGCTTTATAAATAGACCCATTGCGGTTTTTAAAGGTTATTAATTCAATATATATTTGGTAACTCAAGTTTAATTTGTAAGCCTCCTTTATATAATCTAAATAAGGAATCTCTGCTTAATAATCATTTTAAATTTTGCTTATATGGTGTGTATCTTGTTTTTCTGATGCCTGGAGATTGCAAGCTGCACCTTTAGCTCTAATATATTACTACCCTAGCTATGTCCTTCAAAGCAGAAAGAGTTCGATTTGAGCTTTCCCTAACTTTTGTTTGTTTATTAACATCCATTGCTCTTACCATTATTGCACTCGCCACCTTTTCTTGGTCATATGAAAAAAGAAGAGGAACCTCTGGCGAATACTACGAAGTTATGTGGGGAGTAGCCGGATTTTGTGTAAACGATTACGTGCCTGCATCTCCTGGTACTTTGTCACCTCAGTGCGTTTGGTTTGAGAGATTCGACGGTTTTCCTTCAAAGATATGGGCAGCAGCAGCAAGTTTAGGAGTGTCCGCTGTAGTTTCCTTTTTTCTAACGTTGTTGCTAATTATACTCGGGTTGTATTTTGAATTTGCTAACAAAATGATTATATCATCTTCCTTTTTATCCTTCGTATTTATTTTTATTACAATACTTTTATACCCTGCTGGTTATGGGAGAAAGTACATAACGAAATTTCCAGTTGATGTCGATATATCCGTTGATGTGTGCTCAAAATCTGTTTATAACATCGGAGAATGCTCTGTGGGGTATAGCTTTATTTTGGCCATTATAGCTTCTTTTGCTGCACTAGGTGCCTTTGTATTTGGCACTATTAACGAAGTAAAATACGCTAAAGAAAAAAAGTACGGCCATGTCCGCTCTAGTGCATATACTTAATTAAAAATTTACAATACATTGACTTTTTTACTATTCTTTTTTTGCATTTATGCATGTTGCATTCGTACGTTAGGAAGATTATGAAACTTTATTAAAAATTACTAAGTAATGTGTTGTGACTAGAATCTAAATTATTAAAACCCTTAGTTATAAAAGCGGGCAAGTTTATATTTTATCGTTCCACTAGATAACATTTATTTTACCGGTTTAAAGATTTTATATTGTTTATGCGGATTCACACCAAGTTATTTTTTTAAAGGATTTTTTGGCGTTAATATTTAACGGTTGAAGTGCTTAAGAATCTACAAATCAGCTTAAAAATTAGAAAGACATTTTGAGTCTACAAAGTTAAGAGTCCAAATTTTCAAAGAGACAGTTTTACGTAAAACAAATTATACATAAAGAAATTTAATATATAATTATGCTCTTAGGCTAAGCTTAAAGCTATCATAAAAAAAAATGGAAGTCGCTAGTCTGTCTGCCAGTCAGGCTCTTTCACCAACGCAATGTCACGAAAAGTGGTATAGTATAAGAACTTGTAAAAAAATAGCCACCACATGGGTAAACGATATTTAATAAAAAGAAACTTAAAACTTTAGAATGTTTAAAATACGTTTTTCTAGGCGTCAACTATATAGAGCATAAAAAAATTATTGATAGAGACGAAACGGTGAAACAGTGGCAAATTGGCCAAATTTTTTAAAGGTCTATACCCTTCTGCTAAGTAGTAATTAATATTAAACGGTCCCACTGAACAAACTTTATGTTAGCGTAGGCACCTCATTTAAGTAATTACGGCTATCCGACTATACAAATTGAGTCTGACAGAAAATATATGTATTAGCTGATTGAAAGCTCGAGTATTCTAAGTTGTTAACTCGATCGAGCACCAGGGAAAAGCCATTTGTAAATAAATAAATAGTGCGCCAATATTGCATACCTCGACCACTAGTGGGGCGGAAGGTTGAGTAGAAGGCGGTTACAACTTTTCAGTCACCTGTCGTAATTTTTTGCACTAACACTATTTTCTCTTGAGTCCCGAAGTATAATAAAGATAATACAATACAAAATACTATGTATGATAATATATTAATATCACTAGCCCCGCGACGTTACTCAACGTAAGAAGCAGGCCATCCGCAACCACGCGATGAAAGAAAAGATCTCCTTAGCCAAGCCACTTGCTAGCTTACATACATAATTTTACAACTTAACCCTCACTAAGTTATATGCATTGACTAGCTACACACATTAAAATCTGTAAAGCGAGTCAGGATCGCAGCCATGAGCTGAAATTACCACTGCACAACGGTGGTAAAATAGTCAAAAGGGTTGAGGACAAGGGCTTTGCGAGCTAGTTTCCTTCAAGCTAGTTTTGGTGAGCTGCTCACGCTCGTCAAGGCGCTACCGAGTGGGTAGGCACTCATAACTGATGGTGGTATGCATTAAAAGCAAAATTCTGTTGTACAGCAAGCGAATGGTAAATGAGTTTTTAAAATAATAACTCCTTGACGCAAAATTCTGCGACTTTTTCGAGGCAAGAAAGTAACTTTACAGTGCTATAATCTTTAAGTAAAGAAGGGTGGTCATGGAAAAGTTTTCAGAATTCGGAAAAATTTGTAAAAGAAACATTTTCTTCAAATTAACAATGGTGTATGCGGTTATATGGAGGTGTTAAGCATCAAAATAGTTTTATAATCAACCTCTTGAAGTAGTGTATTCCAAATTATAATTGTAGTCTGCCAAGATTACACACTAGATTAATAAGTTTCTGATGTAGAAAACATTCAGTGCATCGATATATAATTTTAGACAATTAATTCAGCGCGAAACTAAGACGCACATACGATGAGTTTAATAGTAATATGGGCTATACAGATGTTAATGTTAAAGAGCAAGTAATTACATATTAGTTTTAAAAAAAAAAATTTGTATGATCCTGCAGTTAAAAGTTCTATTCTGGTTCTTCATTAATTTTGACTATACATGTAAGCATTTTATAATTAACACTTTATGAATGTTCTAACACAAAATAACCTTTTACTCTCTTTCAAAAGAAATCTTTAACCATATTATTTGATGTCCTTAGGACGCTGTATTTACTTTTCCGTCCTCTATAAAGTTCGCAGCAAAACTTTTAGCCCTATACAAAAAAACACAATGTTCATACTATCTAGTAATTAATACTTTTCCCCACCTTTTAGAAAAAAAATGCTGCCTCCCTTTTTTGAAATAGAAATTGTCATATATGTATGTAGTTTTTAGATAATCTTAATTAGATTGACAAAGCGAAGGTTAAAGGTGCCATCAAGAATAGTACTGTTCGCATTGAATTCACAAAAAATCTAATGAACATTGTGAGTAGATTAGCTCATTATAAAAACTTTCACAAACTTAATTTATCCTAACTTATTTCTTTATTTTATTGATCTTTTCTAGCTATTTCGGTTTTTTGAAATCTATAATACATTTAGAAAATTGATACCCCTATCGGATGGGAGGGTTGTGTGGTGTAATGGTTAGCACATCAGACTTTGAATCTGGGGATCGGGGTTCAATTCCCCGCACGACCTCTTTGGCTTTTACTTTGTGAGTGGAGCGGGGAGCATCTAAATTTTTAAAGTTCCATCGAGACAGACCGGTTGTGTCCTTTTAACAAACGTGTAAGCTCTAAGGAAATAAATACTAATTTTTCCAGAAGCATTCTTTAATTCTAAAGTTATTATAGGCCAACCAAAAGGTAATCCTTTGGATTGTATAAATATATACATTATATGTGTTATCGAGTAAAGTTATGGCCTTTAGCAGTAAACGTCTAATCCCGCTGAAGTAACACCGCAAGCTTTGTTTTTTTATATCTTATACCTCCTACTTTTTATTCCCAAGTCTTTAATAGAGTAGCTGAATTAATGAATATATTTAAAACCCATAATTCAAGTTTTAGTGATAATTTACTTTAGACTGGTGGGAAAATTTAGTATCACTGCTTTTACGCGAAAGCAGTTTTACAACGACAACACGAGTTAAAATTTTACATCCGACTTTATTATAAATAAAGTTAAAGTTCACATTATTATTTCGAATTCTTATACTTAAAATTTTATTTGCCCCATCTATTTTTTTAAAATTCTTTTTCACCTTTTAACCTAAACAACTTTAAAACTTAATAACTTTTCAAAAAAAATTAGGGTTAGTTACAAGAAAAACAAATAAAATTAACTTAAGTAATAGCTAAAAGAATAAGAAACTGGTAAACTTAATAAAATTTTAAATAAAAACTTTTTGGACCATAAAAAAGTTAAAATTCTATAATAAAAAGTAAGCAATAAGGTTTGTTCAGAAAAATTATTAGCAAATGAAAATATAATTTTCTGCATTCTACAAAGGATAGCGAAAACTAAAACTATGATTGAAACTTTTATTTTTAAGATAATTCTTATAACTAATAACACTAGATGGATTCTTTGGAAGTTAAATTGTCTAAATAATAACTAAGGAGAATTTACTTAAACTTCACAGGTCTTTCCAGAAAAGAACGTGGATAATATTATCTTTATTATAATTCCAACTACCTTAGTATGGCATTAAAGCAACTGCATTTCTGTCTGGACTTAATAAAAGTTTTTTCGTTTGTTACTTATATACATAATCTTTCCTGATGCTTTAAGTACTACAAACTCAGCTCATGTAGAAGAGATAACGTACGTTAATGCGAAAGTGTATCTCTCTTGCTCGTTCTCCGCCCCCACTCTCCTTATCCACTCCATCGCATATATAGAGAGAAAAAATTCCAATTATTAGAGGGGGCAAAGGGTGTGATATCAGAGCCGAACGGAGCTTTGTCTAACAGTTGCTTGACGAAAAGTGGGATGGCACTCGCGGTCTTAAATATTCAAGGGGTGCGTTGACCACTCTGCCGGACGAAGGAAATGCTGCCTCGTTAAATGTCTTACCCATTTAACGAAATTGAAATTTTGATATGGAACCGCATTCTCAATGAGATACAGCCACTTTGCCGATAGCTTCAAAAACTGTTTAGAATTTAGTCACCTTGCAGCTCAGATTTAAAATTTGAATTATATATTGTCTATTAGGTACCTTTTATAATCAACTGCTACAAATATGTATGGTATATACATATTTTTTTAATAAAACACACGAATGGGATTATCCAAAACAATCTCCTTAGAATGTTTTCAGGCGTACCTTGGTTGTGTGAAATGCCCAATTACGTCATGAATGTGAAATTGAACCTCTTTTGCTTTACCTTAAACGGATGACTATAAAATATTTTACACAATATGAAGGACACCCCAACAATTTAATAACCTAACGCCTTGAACTATACTCCTACGCATTCTTTAAAATTTAATAGACAAACATTTTTTGGGTCTATCTTAGAAAACTGCTGGCTATTGAAACGTTTTTAGAACATTTATTACATGTTACAATATTTTAAACTTTTTTTTTGGAGTGGGAGGAGGAAATGTGTTAAACGCTTAAATCGCAAAGGTATTGCTGTCTTTATGTTATGAGAGGTGACCCGAGAGGCCTTAATTTATAGAAGAGGTCACTCTCCTCATCCCTCTCCGTAATGAGGGAATTTAGATTAAGCAGTTTAAGTTATAGCAGGTATAACGACTGTAGTACATTAAAGAATAAATAAATAAATAAACACATGGACGGCTCGACCATATTCTCCTGCTCTTTCTTCCTTTCTTTCTTTTTCGGTTTATACCACGTTGTTAGTGTTTTAATTTTATATTGTTCTAGAGGGATTAGCGATATTAAAAAAGATTATAGCTTCTTTTTAGTCTAGAGGGCGTTACAGCTGAAGTTATTAAATGACTTAGTAGTCTAGAGAATAGAGAATAACTAAGTACGAAATTAAATAGTTTTACTAAATATTTTAAACAGATTTAGAAACTTTATATAAACAAAAACTGCTGGGCAGATATTTCCATAACTGTTGTTAGGTAATAATTAATAGAACAACTTATTTGCTACCCGTATCCTGATAAACTCTTGTATCCTAAGTCAGGTGCGACACTAATTTATATTCTTGTGAAGCAGGATAAAACTTCAACTTTTTGCCCTTCGTTTGTTTTTTTCTGTCGCCCACATAATTTTATTTTCGGGCTCCTCAGTTTTATGTATTTGTAACAACAAAGATTTTAGTTGCTGATTCCAACAGCATTACTATGGTCACAGTCTTTTATCGCATTCAGAAGTTCCACTTCTCCATTGTTTTTAAGCCCTCTAATATTTGTACCAAATTTTTGACTTCTCGAAGCTGAAGAACATTAACTCCTTTTTATCGGTTATCTTAGTTTACTTTGCCACAAAAATAGTGGTCTTTTCCTTGATTTATGATCCAAAATATTGGATCCGTACGTACCTTTTAGTGTATCATCTACTACTATTATAATAACATGGTTTTCCCGTTTAAGTAGTTTGTTGTGCTAATCTTCACATGTTATATAAGTTTATTTGAGAGCGGGACAGCAATATATATGAGTGATTATCGGGTAGAGGTTTTGCGAAATAGGTTGTCGGAACATATCTTAACTTAACTGATTAATAATCGATAAAAGTTAATTTTTCAATTCTCAAAGCGGTATACCATGGTTGGCATTCCTCTCCGTTAGTTCTTGTGTCTCTAGTAACAGGGTATTATGCCTCATTTGCTATTAAATCTCATTTAACATCCCCAGTTAGTGTTGTGGCCTATACGACTAGAAATATAACAACTATACAAAAGGTGTAAAAACTCTGGGTAATAAATACTCACAAAGGCTTAGGCTAAGATTTGTGTTATCATAAGTAGAGTACTATATCTATCCTAATTTCCTCAGAAGAGATAGTAGTTAAGCTTTAGAGGTAGATAGAACCTATATTAAAACTTAGACTAAATGCCCGTTTAAGTTGACCGTTTACATATATTGCACCTAGAAACCAATACAGATTCACCCGATGCTAACAAAAAAAAAAAATCCTAGTATATTTCGATTTAAATCTAAATTTAGGCTTTTTACAAAGTACAGGACCAGGGTTAACATATTTAATTATTTAATGTTATCTAAGCCGACTGATTTAATGGTTGGCGGTAAATAGTTCCATTTAGTTTTTTAATAACAACGGACAATCGAGATGTAGCATTTTTATTCTTTAGTTAGCTGATGAAACCCATTTGGCTTAGTGAGCTAAGGCGAAAGAACGTCAAACGACCGTTCATGTGCGCCTTTATACTTGTTTTTAGGAGGAGTTTTTTTCAAATCCCCTTATTATAGGGGGATTAGAGTTTTATAATAGAACCTGGGGAAATACTATATATTTTTGGTAGATTCACTATTAACTTCGCATAGACCCAGTGCTTAATGAAGGCGGTTAGTGTAGGTACTAGTAAATTTAGTTTAGATCTAGGCAGGTTTCCAACCAAACAATGGCGACATCTATTAAGTTCGACCAGTAATGTTTAACAAAATACTAATACCCAATGCTTACTGGATTCTATAATATAACCACCACCTCTTTTAATACACCTTTCACATCGACCTTTCCCTCTTTTTACTCCGCGAAAAAATATTGTGAAACTTTTTCTGCAAATGCTCATCTACAGCCACCTCAATTCGTTTTCATTGGAAAATTTTTATCACGTAACGCCTTTTAAATTTTTAAACAAGTAAAAATCGCTGGGAGTCAGCGATGGCCTATAGGATGGACGGTGAATTTCTTCTAAATTCGTATCTCGTATAGCACGCTTTACAAGTTCAGCTGTGTGAACCGACGCGATGTTTTGTAATATTTTGCTTTCACAGTATGTAAGTCTCCGAAAACTTGTATATTATAGACAGCGAAGTAATATCATATACATATAAGTATATTATAGACAATAAAGTAATATAGTGCAAGATAGTCGAAGTACTAGAAAGCACTATAAATTTATTTAATTATTATAGACTCCCAGACGCACGAAACCCAACCGCACAACAAACAAAGAAAAAAGAAAAAAAACTGCAGTAGGTACGCGAAAAAATATTTTTTATAATCACATGTGCACTTCCCTCGAACTCTACCCTACTATAAACAGCTAGTAGAATTTCTCTATTTTGTCCTTGGGTTTCTCAGAAATGACTGATAAAGTCGGCATATTTTTTTTTGCCATTGCCTTAAGTTTAGTAGCCACACTCGGAACCTTGAACTTGTGTTGTGGCCTTTCTATCTTTTTTATCTATTTCATGGAACTCTTGTTTAATACTAAATTATACTGATAAACCCATGATTCATCACAGGTTATAATGCGATGACAAATCACATCTAAATCATCCTCACATAAACGAAGAAAATTACGCAAACTTTCCACTCTTCGTTCCCGAGCTAGCGAGTTAACTCTTTTGGGTACCCAAAGCGTGCTCACTTTGCGATCTTAGTTCCCCTGCTATCTGACGAACCCGAATTCAACGGGCTTTGAGGATTAACATTTTCTTAACGGCCGTGCAAAACGGTCCAGAATGCTCCTCGTCTTTAATAAACAGCCAAGTCTACCTTGTGTCCGTTGCATATGATGGAGCACATTGTGGATAAGTGGCTAATAGTACCTCGTTGATTTCTTTGACACAATTACCTTTTTTTTTTTTACCCAAGTACGTTATCACAGCACGATTTTCAAATTCCCAAAATATGATAAGGTTCCCCTAGACATGTTATTTGTTTGAAGCTGACTCAACAACTGTTTCATAAATGATTATCAAATTTGGCATTTTGTGTGTACACAACAACCCAAGTTTTTTTTTTAAAACTCTTTTCTAGACAAGGCTACTTTCCTCCAGACATCCCTCTACGTAGAGTTTAATAAAATTGGTGGTTAGTAGTGTTCGTATATTATTGAAACTGAATGGGTGCGAACCGCATTTTGCTTATTTAGATAAAAACGTATCCAATGGTTACATAAACGGGGTTATTAATTAAAATGACCTTTCAGGCAACCTGAAAATTTAAATATAAAGTGCAATGGAAAGGGGTTTTCAAAACTCAGAGTTACAGTTTAAGTTTGTGCCAATCTCACAGGTACAGAAAAAAGGGATCCTTTGGTTCGGAAAGTATCTTAACAAATGGAAAAAAAATACACTCAAAACAGAACACAACTGACCCAGATGTTTCAAGAACTTAAAAAAATTGCCTGTAAAATACTGCTCAAACAATTTTTTTTGGAGACCTGCTTCATTTGAGGAAGAAAATAATGCAAGGAAACGCCGAACTAGCGAACGAAATTTCGCTCTATTACTTGACAACTGTACAACGCATACACATACTTCCAATTTGTTGAAGATTGATTAGTGCATTTAATTGCATACTGCATGAGTGTGATTCAACCTTGGATCAAGGGGCGCTTATTAATTACTACGTTCATTAAGCGCAAGACTATCAGCATCATGTCGGCAATTGTCAAAGTAGCTGTTGCTGTCATACTGTGCTGCTTGGGAGCGTTCAACGACACTTCAGCGTCTACGCTTAAGAAGGCAACCAGCTCCGTCTTTAATATCAAAAATGAGTTAGACCTAGTTTGGCACAAAGCTTTCTTAACGAACTGCGCGTTATACTTGTCCCTACTGTTCTTTTTATGGTACTCACACCTTATTTTGAGGGCCGCATCCTTATTACATGAATACAATTGTAGAAGATGCGTACTTGCTACAGAAATTACTTACAATGGTGGTTCCACAAGGATCTTTTTATCACCCCTGCCATTAATGTGCGCGACATGCCACGGCCCATACGTAGTTAATACGGCGCTAACTCGTCCTCAAAGTTGCTGGCCTTAATGCGTTAGCATTTGTGGTGCTATCTCGCCAACTAATGTCGTAGAAAAAAGTAAACCCTTTTTACTAGGAAGAGAACGCTGCATTATTACCGCCGCTGATATTTGAAGGCAAGGCTATTTCTTGGGGCCCTCAAGCGAAATGTATGGAGAGCATCTTTATCAATGGGCTCTTGTAACTTTCGCACGTAGACTATGTTTGGGGCGAAAGTCTAAGCCGCGATCCAAACTCTAAATTCTTTTACTTTGGCAAACCCTCTAGCACCACAAACGGCGCTTGTATGTATTATTTATCTGGCCAATTATGTCACAAAGGCATCTGCTGCATGGGCCTTTGTGATAGCCCCCTTTTTTCAAGTGAAACAAAAGAAACTGCTATGCCACATGACGGGTGCGTCTTGGTTTATTTGAAGCGATGTCTTACATCGCAGTCAACTCCTATAACCTATGAACAATTTTCTCAGCACACCAATAGATTACTGGCAGAAGAGGTCAACTACGACAATTCAATGCGTTTAGACTTTGATTTGTTAAGATAATAGGGGTCGAGTTAGTGTTAGAAGTAAGAATATGTATACATACGTATGACATTGATTTAACACAATTTTAAATCTTGTTTGTACGCCACCACTTTGTCGAGTTTGTAGGTTCGTTTATTTAACCCCCCAAGCACTAGGAAATACTAATAGTGATAAATTAAGCAAAGGGCTCTTCGTATTGACAGAGCACTCCCTGTTAGAAACAAAATTTAGAAATCGCTAGGAGTTAGTGCGTTTATTTTTTTTTTATCTTAAAAGTCTGACAACGATGTAACAGTGTAGTTTTGTAGGTCTATGTAAGCCCTAACACATAGCAAAAAAGTTAAAGGGTCGGAAACGATAAAGTAATATATACTTTTGTGATGCAATAGTTCAACAGTAAAACAAATGTGTTCATTTTAATATTGTAGTTCCCAGCTAACTTTTTCATTTTTTTCTATTGATTTTTATCTTCTAAAATATTTGATATCAACACTTAAATTATTAGAACTTATACGTTATTATTACGATATAAAGACTTAATATTATCTTTTTTGTTCCTGCTTTAAAATTCTTCTTTTAACTTCGCGGCCTTTCGGGTGAATAAAGGCTTCGAAAGTTATTTTTAACGGCCCTCCCCTGTTTTGCGGAAGATAAAAGTTATTTATGACTAAAAGTTAGGAAATTTGAAAGATCTGGGTTTTTAAAAGAATGTCTTTTAAGATTATTTAACCTTAAGGACATACATCCTTGGGTTAATAACTTAGACTCACTTATGAATGCTATTCATGTATTATTTTGTTAAGTTCAACAAGCATTATCCTGATTATTAACTACTATATAGATTTTAAAAAAATATTCAAACTTTCAGTTAGTAAGTGAAAATTTAACAACGCTTCAGGTTTAGCGACTTTTTTTTATTAAAAAACTACTCAGCCTCGACAGTATTAGATGAACACTTTATTCGATTGCTATTTTTGAGCAAGCCTCAAAGCTAGTATAAACTAAAAGAACATTAAGAGAGAAATTGTGTGATAGAGTCTAAGGTAGATTACTTACAAACTTATTCGAAAAGGTTAATATTGGTGAAATTAATGAACAAAATAAAAAAGGTTAAAAACTAAATTTAATTAATAACGAAGAGAAGAATTTGCTTAAGTAGTCTTCAAGCCAATTTTGGAATGTGCAGTTAACAAAGAATTATTTGTGCAGTTAAAACTGCTCTCTTTGCTTTATACTATCCTGTTGCTCTTGTTTTCTAACGTTATTATATTAAATTAATCCTTTTTTTTCCCAACAGGTTAAAGTAAAAACAGTTCATTTAAATATATTAGCAGGAAAAGAAGTTTTTACTTAGATTCCAAAAACTTAATAACAGTAAATTAATAACCTCGGTAATGGTAACCTTACAGTTTTATTACACTTAATATAACTTTGATTTTTTTTTTTTACTTGCTTATCTTCAAAAATACCAACAGTTGCAAGACACAAACTATTACCATTATAAAAATTAAAAGTTAATTATTATTTAAAAAGATAAGCTTTTCAAAGTTTGTTAACTTTGTAAAAGATGTGTGACCCTTTGGCTGATTTTTACACCACCTTTGAGGGATCTCTTCCTCCTGATTTTCAAGTTATAATTAATTCATTTTATGTTATATGTAAATACTAATAATTTATAAACTGCTTTATAATTGTAAATAATTTTTTTATTTAGAGGTACTTTCAAGTACTTCATTTAGTTAAAAACTTAACAAAAACGCAAGAAATAATTCAGAAGCAAACTTTAATTTATCTTAAACATGTATGACTTTTATATCGATTTTTCATAATCTTAATATTTTTTGCTTTTATTTTTAGTTTTTTTAGAACTGAACGTAATAAAGTAATTTTTTCTACTTTTTCCAAATAATCTTTATTTTATTCTTTATTTTTAATTTGCGGAATTAATTAATAAAACTCTTGTGGTAACAATTTTAATTTTTTTGACTAAATTTTTATTTATTTTCTTGGTGTGGCCAAGGCATGTCTAAAGTCTCAAGACGTTTTTCTTACTGCCTCCGAAAAGTTTTTTTCATACATCTATAATTTTTTATGATATATTTGTTATTAAGTAAAAAATTTTTTTGGTTTAAAACAAATTGTTTTCAACAATTTACATAATAACAAAAATACGAGTTATTAAAATTTTTTTCTGGAGACATAATATTTATAGTTTATACTTTCCTTTTTTTGTTAAAAAATTTATATAACTTAGTTCTTATAAAGATTTATTTTACATTGACTTAACTTCTTATTATCTACCGAAGTAAAATTTTCCTTACAATTACTTTAAAAAAATTTTAAATCCTTTGGTAAAAATTTTATTTATAGTAGTTTATGTTTATAATTTTTTATTAAACTGATTTCAAGAACTTTTACTTGTAAACTTTTGGAGCATAAAAAGTAACAATTTTTTTTAAATTATTAATCTTTTTATTTTTGACTTAACGATTTCTTTTTTACTACTTAATTTATATATATTTATATTAAAATACTATTAATTTAATGACTTTTAACAATATTCTATCAATTTTAGTAATTTAATTTCAATAATAATGTACTTTTATTTTTCATTATTTAGTGTAAATAACTTTTACTTTACTATTATAAATGAATAAAACAACTTTTTATTAATAAAGAGTACAAAAAGATTCTAAAATTTTAACTTTCGAAGCGCTTTCGAACAATAAAGAATCTCTTTTACGCCCTCGTAAGTATTTATAACATATAAACATATCTATGTATTACCTTATATTAAACTTTCTTACATGCTTCTAATAAATCTATAATAATTATTACTCTATTATTTTCGTTGTATAATAGCAGCCTTAGCATATATTTTTGTAAATCTTTTAACCGTCTCTATATTAATTATAAATAGTTTATATAGTTTTATATATATTGACGTAAACATCTTTGCGAGTATATTTTTATATATAAGTAAGATCGCTTTGCATTATTATAATGATAAGGAGGTATAAACAACAAATAAACCCTAAGCGTTTCTTATTTGATACTCATAAGTCGTTATTGGGTGCCCATTTTTGCGCATTAGCTGTCAATTGATTGGTCCTTTCTTTGGTTGGGAGGAATAACTGATCAATCATTAAAGTTATAATTCGCAGCGGGGGTTAGACAGGCGTAAGTTTCCAACGCTGGAGAGAAGAAAACCAGCTACGCGTTCTTATTTGTGCGTTTACTTTTCTCAACTTTACTATTGCCTATTTAGATAACGGAATTTTTAATTTTTGTATAAAAAGAAGCGTTATTTTTGCTAGTAAAAGCACAAAAGTTGGTAGTTTCGTATTGGTAGTGGTCAAAGTGCTACGCGTGTATGCAGTAGCAAAGCACATAAGAAAGGTTAGTTCTTACTAATTCACTAGTGAGTTTTAAAATAAATTCCAACAAGAAATAAAACGATAAATTTTAATTTTATTAATGAAATAATATAGTTTTGATTTTTATTGGGTTATTATCTATAAAATAAAAGTAAAATACCTTCGTGTGTTCAAACAAGTGTAGATATCGCATATATGTACTGAAAAACAATATCAATAAAGAAGTTTACTCGGTGCTTCCATTTTATTCCAGAGAAAAAAATAATGGGTAAAATAAAATAATCATAAAAATAATAAAATTAAAAAAATATATATTTGTGAAATCAATTAACAGCATTAACTTTAAAGGTAGCGTAGCTGCCTTCATGTATTCTATGAAGGCTAAGCAAGCCATGCTAATTAAGAAAGTTTAACTATGTATTCTACGATAAACTACGGTGTGGGGGGGGGGCGTGGTTTTACGTGTTATTATAAATAATCACTATGTCTTTTACCCTCCTCTGCGCTATTATTCTTCTAACATTAACTATTTACCGCCAGTTCATATTTCGATACCGTTATGCAAGTTTTCTTATTTAAAACTAGAACTTCTCTGCCTACACCGATGAAGTTGATAGGCCAAAATGCACGTGAAAGACGTTTGCCACGAATTATAAACATACCACTATTTTTATAAAACCTAAACTCCTGCTAAGTAATTTACTTTGGGAGTGCACGCCCCTATAAAGCCGTTTTTTCTTGTTTTTCTTCATATTCACTCTTTCATATAAAAACTCTCTGAGGATCTTATATTTTCATAAAACATTTATATTTCAGTTAGTAACGATTTTGCTACCTTTTTTTTATACATAATAAAAGCATCAGAAGAACAGCACTTTTGCCATGCGCAAGCACAAATCGCCTCACTAATTTTCAGGCTTCAACAGCAACCCGCTTTTGAATCCAACAAGGGCTTTCCCTCGGCCAATGAAAGCGCACAAAAAGTTATGATTTTTTAACTCTTTTTTTTTTTGCTTAATTAATTTTTATAGTTATTAATTTTATTATAAATATAAACTTTTTCCATTACTTTTTGATGATTTTTGTACTTTTGCTATATCTTTCAGTATATCTTTTACAGAACATTTATTCATATATTATTAGCTTTTTTCTACTGTTATATATAACTTTAGATGTTTTTTTACATTATATGACACTTTACAATATTTTTATTTTTTACTTATGTGTAATATATATATTTTATTTTTGATTGTTTAAAAATATATCTTTAAAAACTTTTTACTATAGAAAGTTATATAATAATATATTTTTACAACGATAATTTTAAAAAAAACTTTATATACTAGTAACACTTCTTTTTCAAAATTTTTAAAGTATAATATTATTGGTTTATGTTTTTATTTATATATCCATTCAACCTATTGAATTTTTAATGAATAATGGGTAAATATAACAATTTTTAGTGAGGCGAGCTTGGCTTATTCTCTATAGAATTAGTAGTTAAAAATTTTATTATTATGATTATGAAATTATTGCAATTTTTTTATGAGTTTAATAATAAAAAAGTAGTATAAATAAAAAATTGCTATTGGAAGTAGAACGTTTTTATTTTTCTGAAATATAATGTTTCTTATTTGCCCAAAATTTAAAACTGAAATCGGATTGTAGATAGAAAATTTTGATACTATCACCAATCGCTCGGATGGGTCGATTTTGGCGGTACTCGAGGAGGAAATTACGCGTTTTTTAAAAAAAAATCAGCAATTAGTGGAAAATTTTAATGAACTATTCGCACGTTTACAAAAAAGAGAGACTGTATATTATTATTATTACTATTATTATTACTAAGATTAATAATATTCTATTATTAGGAGCTTGACTTTTTAAAGGAAACTATAGAAGTTTGTACAAAAAGTTTGCAAGTATTATAACTTCCATATGTTCATGTTTATTATTATAAAAAAGTTTATAAATTGTTATTATCCCTTTTTTCTTTTGAAGCATTTTATTTGTTCATAATTTCTACTCTAAAAATTTTTTTTAGACAGCCATTCAGCTTTTGATTTCTATATTTATTAATCATGATTGGTTATTAATGATGTGAGTCAACTTTAGGCTTTTGGCAAAATGTTTTTAAGATCTTTTATTGTTTGACTTTTGAAATGCCTGAAAAATACTTTAAAGAGTTTTTTCAGTAAATGTAATGATTGCACTATCCAACTATTAACAAGATGCAACTTATTTACGAGTTTATTGGTGGGTTAATGTCTTGTTTGACCCCCTGTTCACCCGTCATTGGTTCATTGGTTTTACTTATTAATCTTTATTATTTATTAATATTTTTATTCTAATAATAATACTTTTATATATATTTTATAAATGTCCATGACTTTTTATTATTTACTTTCAGTCTATTATTAAGCTTGTCTTATTATTATGATATAATTCTTTGTATAGTTTTTTATGTTATTATAACTTTTTTGCTTTATTTAAAAAAAAAATTATTTTTTTAATATTTTTTATTATATATAAATTTTTTTAGGCAGAAAAAGAGCGACGACGTTGGATACAACAAGAACTTTCGTTGTTAAGAGGATGTATTAGAGTATATTATTATTATAATTATATTACTTCTATATATCCCCATTATAAATACTTCAATTACTATTTATAAAAATATTATATTATTATTACTGTAACTTTTTAATGAATACTTAAAATTTATTATATAAAAAATTTGTTATTTTATTTTTTTTATAGAAAACTTAAAATAAATATAACTTTATTATTATTCTTTTATATATATAATGACTCTTCTATTGTTTTACTTTTTATTATTATTTCTATTTTTAATAACACTTAAATAAATTTATATAAATATTTTATATTATATTATTGATATTAATAATTTTTTGTTTGTTATAATTTTCATTATTCATTATTATTAATAAAAAGTAAAAAATAAACTATTTTATGTATAACTTTTTAATATAACTTTTTAATAAGTCCTTAATTGTTTTACTTTTTATTATTATTCATAATTATATATGTAAATATATTAATAAAATATTATTATAGTAATTCTTATATTCTTTACTTTTATTACTAATATTTATTTATAAAAACTTGACATTTACTTATAAAGATATAATTATTATTACTTATAAACATAACCTTATAATAATGCTTATATTGTTAGTTTAATTAATTATTCATAATTATTTATACAAGATTGTAAGTAAATATAAAATATATATTCATAATTTTTATTATTATATTTAATATTAATAATTCTTATCTTGCTTTACTCTTTATTACTGTATTTTTACTATTTATCAATTATATTTTTTATAATAATTTCTTTTATATTTATTTTAATGTTTATTTTATTATATATATTTACTATAAACTTTTTATTTTATTAACTGTTTCTTTATAAACATCTATTACTGCTATTATTTTTCAATAATTATAATTATTATTATTTTAATATTATATGCTTCAAATTTTTTTTTATGTTTTGAATATTTTCGTAAAAATTTTATAGCGCTTTAGTTAAAAAGTTTAGTTTGTATTCCAGTAATTGCTTTCGTACTTTAGTCTCCATCGCTTTAAAAAGTTTGCGTATTGATGGAAACGTTTTTTCTCGTAGTTACCCTCGTTGTGTTTTATGGTGTCTCCATCATTAAGAGTTTTTTTAAAGCTTTGAGTGGCTATATGGACTTTTATTATCAATGCGGGAACTACTAATCGATAAGGAAAAGCTTGATACTGAGATCGCTAACGTTAGTAAGGACATACTCTTCCGGGTCAGGCCCGGTACAGCCCCGGTTATCCTTGCACTGACCACGGGTAAACAGGGCTGTGGCTCGACTTGCACGACAGGTGGCATCGCGTGCAATCGAATCTGCGTAGAAAGCTACACTTTCAAGTTCGAACGGATCGAGAGCAATGCATCGCCATGCCAAAAAAACCCCTCACAGGCGGCTAAGATTTGAGTTTGCGAAGAAGTTCAAAAAAAAGTTCTTGAAAGTTCATGTCCGGCTGATAAAAAGTATGTTTTCCGGACAAGACTGAGATCAATCGATATGATTCACATAGAAGGTGGTGGTGGAGATGATCCGGAGATAATAAAATATTAGATCGCTACGTGATCAGAACCTATAAACATGAGGGATCGATCTGATTTGGTCACATCTAAGGGGACCGGATATACGGAAGAAGTGGCCGTGAGCATCACTGCAAACACGTGTTTGGACATTGTTAAGAATGAATTATCCAGAAGCTATTGGTATTGCTGGATAATATCTTTCACACTGCACTATCGGTGCAATCATGGCTCTTACTACAGTCGTTCCAACTTCTAGACTGGCCTACATTATCTCCTGATTTTAATCCCCTTAAGCATGCATGGGGAATTTTGAAGGCGCACTTTGGACGCGGGTATTACCAGTATAGGAAATGCTACAATCGGCGATTGGCAGTATGCCAAAGAGGATACAAGCAGTGATCAAGCAAGGGGGCAGCTGGACCAATGATTAAAACCTCGTAAGTAACATGCGGATTGAGCGCTCGAGAGCATAAAAGGAGCAGTATGCACACACGTTTTCCGTGTGCGGGTTGCGCTCCTCATGAAGCTCGGATGTTTATATTGACGATAAACTTATTTATGATATAGAGTCTTTGGAAAACATTAGGCTGGTAAAATAAACCACGTGCAAATAACTCACCATTCACATCTTCTCGAAAGTTAAATTTTACATCAAGCATCAAACTGTAGACAAAACATAGAAGCCTATTGTGTTTAAATTTAAAGTAATCCATAACGTTACTGAAAAGTTATTCTACATTAAGTATAAAACGCACAACATTAAACAATTTTAAAACGGTAGTGAAAATAGTAAAAATCTTAAAACTAATTTTTTTTTTAGTTTTTTTTAATTCTAGTAAATTTTTTATTAGTATTTATTTATTGTTTACTTTTTTATTACATATATTTTTTACTTTACTTTTATTGCTTCTAACTTTTATATATTCTTTTTATTTTTTATAAGTATTTTATATTATATCTTATTTGACTTTTTTATTTTTATTCTAAAAATATTATTGCTATTATTATTATAATTGTTATGATGTAAATAAAAGGTGCACTGCCGTATAAGAAAAGTTTTATCTATTGACTTTCCTGAAAAAACTGGTATACACTTATTTTTACTACAAAAAATATATTTTAATAATAATCAGAAGTTGTTAGTAAAGTCGATGAAGAAACTGTTGAAGTTTATAATCAGCGAGGTTTCTTCATATAATTTAATATATTTTTAAAACATTAGAAGAAAACAAATATAAATACTTAATATATAAAAAACCTTTATAAAGTTAAAAAAAGTATAAAAGTTATAATAATAATATAAAGAATAATTATATTTGAATAAAAGAAAGTGTCTTAAATAATATTTTCTTATTAAGTTAAGAAAATTTATATGCATTTAAAAAGTTTAGAAAAAGTTTAGAACACTTTTTATTAATGAAAGTTTTAAAATTTGATGGTATTATACAAAAGTTAGCGAAAAGGTAATATCTAAAAAAAAAATAAAAATAATGAAAATTTACAGAAAAAAGTTTTTGAACTGTATAATTTTTGTAAATACCAAAAAAAAACTTCATCAGAGATTTTGAGCGAAAAAGTTTTTCAAGCCAATAAATAATTGAAATAAAAAAAATATAATAAAAAAAGTAAAAAACTTTGCAAAATAATAGAAGTTTTATAAAAAAAAATAATAATAAATTTAAGAAGAAAGACGAAATATTGGTGTTTTAAGAAAAATTTTAAAAAATATAAATTTTATATGCAAATAAAAAAGTTTTATGGTAAATTATAATATAAAGTACAAATAAAATAGTCTATTTTTATAAATATAAATTTATTAGCAAATAAATTTTTAAAGCTTTTTTTAAAGTAAAATGTAAATAGAAATTTTTATTAATAAAAGAATTATAAAGTTTTAAAGAAAAATTATATTAAAAATAGAAAGAAATTATTAAATCTAAAAAATTTTCTATGCAATAACAAAATTGTATTACTTTTTTATAGTAAAAAATATTTAAAAATAAAATAAATATTTAATAAATTTTCTATGCAATAACTAAATTATATTACTTTTTTATAGTAAAACATATTTAAAAATAAAGTAAATACTTAATAAAATAAAAATTTTACAAGAAAATTATAATTAAGGTTTTATAATATTATATAATAAAAAAATATTTTATATAAATAACAAAATTTATTAAAAGTTTCAAAAACTTCTATAGAAAATTAGAATTAAATAAGTTTAAAAAATATATAAATTTTACATGAAAATAAATAAAAATAAAATAAGGAAGTATTTTATTTTAAGTATAACAGGTTATATAAAATATTTATTAATAGGGAGTTTATAGTATAATATCACAAAAAATATAAATAAAATAAATTTTTTTTATAATAGAAATTTTTATGAAAATAAGTATTAATAGAATAAAAAAATTAAATTAGAATGAAAAATATTTCTTAAAGTGTTGAAGTAAATTATACAATAAATAAGAATTAAAACATTTAATATATATATACATTTTATAATCGTGTATATGTTAGAGCTAACCCTAATCAATCACGTGATATGATCACGTGGTACATTACATGTGTCATTATACCACGTGACTGTGTCACATTTACTTTTGTAAGAATAATTTATACAAATATTTGATAGAAAGTTTTTAAAAAAATACAATAAAAATTAACAAACATTACGAATATTTTATAAACAAATAATAATTAAAGTTTTATAATGAAATAAAAAAAATAAATAAATTAAAATGTAAAAATAGTAAATTGTAATTTTTTTATAAAGCAATTAAATACTAAAAATTATAAAGGAAATAGAGTGAAATAATTTTAATAAAAACTTAAAAATTTTTTTTTATTGCGAATAAATAATAAAAATTTGCGAACTTTGTAGCATAATAATAATACTTTTAAATTATTTGAAAAATTTTATTAAATAAAGTTAATAAAAAATAAAAATCTTTTAAGTTTATAAAAATATATTTTTAATAATAATATTTTATTATAAAGTAAAGATTGAGAAGTAAATAAAAATAAAAACTAATAATAAAGTTATATTAAAAAGATTATAAGTAATAAAAGTTTATTCCGACAACTTTTATTAGTATTATAATGAAAACGATATAAGCTTTTATGAAAAATAATATATAGAACTTATCATAAAACATATTTTTTAGTTAAAAAGGTTTTTATAATCTTTTGAAAGACAAAATATAAATAATAATAATAACTTTTATAGTGAAAACTTTATTTAAAGATGTTCATATGAAGTTTCACAAGTATAATTAATTATAGATTATTATAAAAACTTAGAAAAAAATTAACTAGTATTTAACTAAAAATAAAAAACTTCAAAAATAGAAAAAAAAATAAGTTTTTAATAATATATAAACTTTTCAGTAAATATTTATTAATTTTAAAAATCGTTAAAAAATAATAATAAAAAATTAACATTAAAAAGTATAATTAAGTATATTAATATTAATAAAAAAGGAGGAGGGGATTATTTATAGTATAAAGAAAGTATATGATTAATAATAACAAATATAATAAGTTTTTTAAAAAAATAACGTTTTTATTTTTAATAAAAAAAAAAATAAAAAAAAATTAAATAATAAAATGTGTTAAATGAAAAAAACTATGAAGTTCATATAAGAAAACTTTTTAAATTTAATTATTATAATAAAAGTTTTTAGAAAGTTTCTAAAAAAATACCAATTATAATATATTAATATAAAAATTATTATAAGAGGGGAAACTTTTATATAATAATTAAAGAAACAAACTTCTAATTAACATAAAATAATAATAACAGTGCAAGTTTATAAGAAAAGTAATAAAAAATATAATACATATTTTTTAGAAAAGTTATAAAGTTTTTATTAGTACAGTTTAAAACTACTAATATAGAAAAGTTAATAAATATTATTACGAAAATAATATCAGAAACTTTTTTTTTGTAATACTTTAAGTAAAAAATATTATTTATAAATAAACTACAAAAAAGTAATAACAAAACCAACGTGGAGGCGCGACCGCTTGGGCGTAACTCTAGTTAAAAGGCAAAAATAGTGATAGAAAAAGAAAAAATAATGATAAAATTAATGAAAATATATACTAATAATAAGTCAAATAAATACTGATAGCAATATTATTACGAGTAAATAATAATATAATAAATAAATATTAAAAATTATATAAAGAAATAGATTTATTAATTAATTTAATAAATTCAATTATAAAATGAATAAGAAAAGTTAATATTTTAATAGTAATATTTTTATAATGAATGATAAATAATAAAAGTATGTTAAATATAAAAATATTAGTCCATTACGAGGTAAATACTTAAAAAAGGGAAATTTAACTTTTTAAAAAAAATATTTTTATGAATGTAAAATTCTTCATATTATAAAAAATTAAATAAAGACAAAAAAAATAGTAAAGTAATATTTTTATATAAAGCTTAAAACTTATTATCTATAATAAGTTTAAGTATAAAAAGTAAACTCAGAAATAAAGAATTATAAATATATTAAAGTTTATAATAAATAATTTCTTAAATAATAAAAATGTTATAACAAGTTTAAATAAAAAAAAACAGTAAAAATAAAAAAACTATTTGTTTTAAATTTTTCATAATTAAAAAAAAAGAAAGAAACAATGTTCTGTGAAATATCCTTATTAAAAATTTTCTTACTGGATAAAAGAAAATATAACTAAAAGCATATACGTAAAATTATTGACTCTTTATTCGTTAAAAAGTTCATTTATTGGTTCTCTATTTTGTGTACTATTTTTAGGCGAAATATACAAGAAAAACTATGAATTTGATAAGGTTCATTTCCGCAATTTGATTTGCTATAATTTGGCAGAGTAAACTGATTGGTTTTTTATAGGTTTATTCCGCTTCTGATTCGCAGGAGGTCATTCACGCCGACATTGCTCCGTACGTGACCAATGCAATTAGCGGGTTGCTTATTATTATTTTTTATTTTAACCGTCTCATTATTATTACTACAAATTTTTTTTAATATTTTTAATTTTTATTTCCTTTTATACAATATTTATAATCCACTATATTTAGCTACAACGTATGCATATTGGCCTATGGGCAAACAGGATCTGGGAAAACTTATACGATGATGGGCGTTCCACCAAAACTGGTGTATAGTTGTTGGGGGTGTTTCTTATAACAATAATAGCGATAAGCACATCTCATTGGCTGTTTTTGCACCAATGAGAAAATTCATCGTTGGCAAATATTTAGTTCTAATTTTACTTCATATATCTGTTTTGATAATTTTTTAATGATACGCTATTTTTTTTTTCCCAACATTTTTTATAGTATCCATTTATACAATAATATAATTGATTGGCTTTACGAATATAATTTGTTCTCCAATCAATTAACAGAATGGAATCATTCCTTTTGTTTCAAGCGAACTCTTTGATATCATTGACACTAAAAAGTTGTACTTTACATATATTTTAAACCTTTTTTATATATTTTTGCGTTCCTATTGGTCACCTTCCTTCCGTGAACTGTTTTGTTTAGCAATAATAAAGTTGTTGGGGCATATTACAAATTTTTGATATAATAAGAATCGTAAACGTTCGCTCCCCCAAGTTTTATTACTGGGTAAAATACCAAACTTTCGCTTCTTCACTCTCTCCAATCACAATGCGCTTCTACTGTGATAGAGACTTTTTATTGATCTAAAAAAACACATTTATAAGTATAAAAATAGTCGTGATTCCGAGCTTGATAGGAAAGAATGCTTTAATGGTTCTTTTGAGGCCAACTTATTATTTTCATAATTTTAAAGTCTACTTTTGTTTACTATAAAACTTTCATAAAAAAGATACTGCAACACAACTCTGCATTGTTCGGTGCTGGAAATTTACTGCGAAGAGTTACACGATTTACTTAAAGATAAAAGCGCCAATGAGCCACGCTTGGAAATTCGGGAAGATTCCAGTGGTGCTATCCACGTTGGTTTCCACGTGCTTTTGTTATTTATTTTTTATATGTATTTTTTTGCATTATTATGTTTTTCTTTTATATCGCTCTTTTATAGTTATTTTACTTTATTTTTTTTGGTACAACAGATTCCAACTCTTACACATAAAAAAGTTTGTAGCCACGTGGAACTTCTTGCGCTTATTTCTAGTGCAGCTCAAAAAAGAATAAAATATAAAACAAATGTACACGCGGATTCGAGCCGTTCTCATTTTATAGTCACTTTGTAATTAGAAATATAATATAAATATTTAATTTTAATTCTTTTAAATAGTATGAAAGTAAGACTAATTACTCTATGTAAGATTACTCTTTTTGAGTGGTTTCTTGTATGAACATACAATAGAAATGCTGTATTTTAATAGGTTTCTTTGTTTTAGAAATTTTTAGTTTCAGGTTTTTTCATTAAAAACCTCGTTAGCTTGCCCAATACTCCAAAACTTTTTCTTTATTACTACGCTAACCAAAAAAATTTAGAAATTGTGACTCAACAATATTATCTACTTTTCAAAATTTCAAAATTTTAATGTATTTATATTATATTTTCTTTTATTTTTATAAAAGACATTAAAAAAAATTAATAATTTTTTTAAAATTTTGGTTTTTAGCTTCCATTAAAAAGGTTGTATATTATATAAGCTAATAAATTATAATAAAAAAATGAATTAATTTTCTTCTCCAATAATATTCAGTTTTTTTAAAAAATTTTAAATCACAAGCGTGGCACTTTATTGCAATTAAAAGCTTCTTGTAAACCCTTATTTCTATTGAACATTTTTTATTAATCATCATCTGACTAGTTGAATAGTTACCGTGAAAGTATCAAAACTTAATTTGGCTCAAGTCTAATTTTTGTATAGAAATATCTGCACCGTTTATGACACTGGCATTGAAGTAACTTCAAAACTTCAGTTGGTGGATTTAGCGGGTATTTTTTGCTGATATGTATTTAGTGGTTAATATTTTCATTATATTAACGAAGGGAGTGAATGTGTGGCGTTATCTAAAGTTCAAGGAAAAAACCTGGAAGAGGTTTTTTTAATATAATATTATTACTAACGACAGAAAAGTTAATAAACTTTAAGAAGGAAAACTATATTAGTTTATTTCTATAATGTTAGTTATAATAATTAACAATAATAAGGCGAAGTTCATAAACAAATCGCTGTCTTCTTTGCTGGATGTTTTGCAAACTCTCCGTAAAAAGGAAAAACATGTGCCCTACAGAAACTCTAAGCTGACCCGTTATCTATCGGATTCGCTTGGTTGCTTATTATTTAAATAAAGTTATAATTATTACCATTAACTGCGAGAGGTTTCTGTGGTAGAGCGATCAAGCATCGTAACTTATTTATTTTATACAAATTTTATTGTTGAAAATACTTAGCTTCTAAGATAGCATGATATTAAACATTTCAACCATAAAAAATTTTAAAGTATAGTAAATACCGAAAAGTTATAGGTGTCTCTCACAATTTATTTTATCACCGCAATAAGTATAAAATTTTTTTAAAAAATACTTGTTAGGAAATTTAGTAAAAATATACAAGGAATTGGAAGTTTTACTTTTATATTGTTGAGATTTTTTATATCAGATATCTATTAATATTTATATTGTTTGTTAACTTAAAGTAAATTAACGGAATTATAAATGCTTAATAAATAAAGGCGAAGTTGTTAAAATATTCCTGTTACGTATATATTACAAAACTTCATGCCTTTTTATTATTTATACACCACGTAGTACACCCCATTAACCAGAATTTAATAATTAATAGTAAACTCATTTGAGATATGTATGTATAATAAGATTGCTCTTAAATTTATGAAGATCCTTTCCCTAAAAGTTGAATTTTAATGTTAATTACTTAGTTTTCTAGTCTATTTCATTATACTTAATTAGTTCTTATTTTACAGATAACTTTGTAGTATAATATTTTTTTTTACTTTGCTTACTAAAATTAGGCGGAAATTCAAAGTTTATACTAATCGTATGTGTCTCGCCAACAATTAAGTACATAACCGAAACCAAACAATCTCTTAAATTTGGGGAAGATGCGCGGGCCGTGGAAAGGGGAAAGATTACTTCTAATAAAATGAATACTAAGACATAATGAGTTTTTACGCTTGTTATGTCATATTTAATAAAATTTGTATACCCTCGAAAGTTCTTTTATTTATATTGACCGGTAAAAGAGTTGAACGATCAAACTCTCAGGACGCAGCTCTGCTCTTTATTTAAAAATTCTTAGATAATTAATATATAAATATTAGATGCTTATTTTTAGTCTATTAATCCTTAATTGAGTAACAGCTTCAGTTCTTTCTGTAAAAACGCACAACAGCTCTATAGCTAAAAGTTAACATTACTCTCCCACGGCTCCCTGATGGTGGGTATGCCTTCGCTATAGTTCTTTCAACTATATCACAAACTATTTTAGTTTAGCCAATTGGAAAGAACGAGCACGACGCTCAAACGACTATGAACCGGAGGGCCTATAAACCATAACTGCAAAGAGCTAAATGGGACATATTGTGTCTCGCTTACTCCCAATATTATAAAAAACGTTCAGCGTTAGTACAAGTGCACCACCAGTGTTACATTCCCGAGGAAACATCACTGTCTTAAGGATTGCGAAGACACCGGGCTCGGGCTCCCACTACTCGATCTAGGTTGCAGGAAAACGGCTGAAAACAACTTTGAGGAAAAGCAACATGGTAGAGCACGTTCAATATGTTTTTAAGTATGATAAATAACGGAAACCTTAAGGGTATTTTTTAAAAAAAGCGTTCCTTTAAAACGCGTCTTTATGTCAACCTGAATTGTGTATTTAACAAATAGAGAAAAAAGAAAATTTATTCGCCCTCTAAAAACTCAGGAAATATAAAATATTTGAACAGAAATAATCGCCAAATTTAGAAAAGAAACAAGAAAATTATGAACAGTTAGTAATATAAAATTATTCAAACAGCTACAAGAAAAAGGAAATAGTTAACTAACTGCAAGCTCTTAAAATTATGATACAGGAACCCGTAAAAAACTTCTAAAGTAAAAAATTTTCTTTCAAATTTTATTGACAATTATTTATTGTCATAATTTTTATTTTAGTCTACATTAAAGCTGAAAAAGCTCCTCGGCGTTCAGTATTGGAAAAAAAGTATAAATCTTAGTAAAGTGTCACTGCCTTCTTTCAAATTTTTTTTTATTTGAATTCAAAATCTCGCATAACTCGGTTATATGAGTGAGGTACTGATATTAGAACTCCACAAAAAAATGAAGCTACTTAAAATACCTAATAATATTTATTGTCCTAGGATTTTATTTTACTTTAATGATGGGCTCTTCCTCATGTAAATTTAAATAATAAGCATTTCGCTAAATAAGACTTGGATGTAGTGTTATTTTAGTGTTTCTTCCTATATTATTATTTTTTTATAATGCATAATTTCAATAAGCGCTTATTTACGATGTTATATATCTTTAGGTGGCATAACTTGTAACAAATCCTAATAAAGGTACTACTATTTTCATTTCACTATATTTAAAAAATGACCTTAGCTTATCTTTGCTTTCGATAGGGTTAAAAAAACTTTCTGTGGTCTATTACAATTAAGTTAATAGCAGAGAAGCCTTGCTACCAGGGATATTCTAGTTGCACCTTTAGCTAAGACTTTAATGTTAAATATTTTATTGCTGAAGTAGGCCCAACCGTCAGGAGTGCAAGTTTGTAAAAAGCCTTATTAATAACTAACGGAGAGCATTGATTTTAATAAAGTGATTGACCCCAGTAAACAAAAAACAAACGAAGCATGTATCAGAATTAATACGAGAGTTGTTATATACGCAACCTTTGAAGACCGAGAAGAAAGGCTAAATTGATGAGAATCAAATTGCGCCCTCAAATTCAAGTGTCAATGCCTTTTTACCACCGTTTCTACGTATTTAGCCTGTTAGTATGCGGTTGTAGTTCCATATTAATTGAGCCTTACTCTAAAGAAACCTGGAGTGGTTGGATTTTTATAAATTACTTAACGTTGCCTGACACATGTTAATGACCAGAGTTTTCCTGCGTAACCCTCACGACTGAAAGTTTTTAAAACCGAAAGCACAACTGATAAGGATTGAGTTAATATTAGGGGAAAAAAAGCATAGATAACCCATTTTTGCGTAGGGCACTTCTCTGTATATCAGCTTAAATTTTACCAGACTTGGCTAGACGGTACGTAGAGATCTTATCTGTTTTCTCTGTGGCGTACTAACTCTTTTCATAATAACTCGAGCTGCAGTGTTAGTATCAAAATACATTTAAACATAAAAAATTACTTAACTCTTTGTTTGAAATAAGATCTTTCTATAAGTACTCAAGTACTAGAACTACGAAATTCTTTATTTTTGGCAACTATATTGGTTAAGTGACCGGAAAATACAAAATTATCCTGTTTCTAATCCTTCTTATTGAAGTAAAACTATAGATATAAATTAATCTTAAAAAAAATTTTTTTTTCTTCGATATCAAAATTTTTGTGGGCGCCTTCGTGGTTATTTTGTTTCAAGAGGGTCATCTTTATATAAATAATATCAAATAATTAAAAAAAAATTATATTTAGTAAGACCATATTTAAATAAAGTAAACTGATTACGCAAAAAAGTAGAGAAAGTCATGATTGAATATATAATTGTGGGTAAGTACATTTACTAGTCACCTTAATATTTTTTTATATTAACACTGTTATAACCCTTACTTTTAAGGTTATTTGCTTCAGTGGTAAAATCAATTAATTGTCCTGGAATGGAGGGATATTAATACCTTCGAGGAATAAATTGAAAATGTACAAAATAAGACAAACATGAAAACACGTGCTATGACAGTCACGTGGTATAGAGCGCATGTGTAGACACGTGGCACCTCGGTCTGAAAGATTACGTGCTTATACCACGTGGTAACACCAATACTTTTTCTTGGTGTAATTTAGATGACTACACACTATTGTTAGTTTGATCTCTTCTATTGCGTAGATCTTGATTAATCTATAGCGCTGTATAAACAATGACAGTAAAAGAAGTAGAACAGGTTTTTATTAGACTGTCCCGCACTCTCTCCTAAACTTAAAGCTGTTTTTGGAGCCTTAGAACGACCGTGATCTACTACCCCTATATATGGTAGCTTTTGAGATATAGGTCAAAAACTTTTTGTAAATTCATTACCTGTTACTTATTGGTGAAAATAATGACAAGCATTATTCTAAATACGGTTTTCAAAAATATTTATAACGTTTAACTTATTCCTCTATAAGTAGATCTATAATTATATAATCAGAACTATTACGTACACCGGCACGCATTCACAAACAGCAAGTTTAACCTTCTCAATGGTCTATTAAGAAGTAGTGATTAAGTAAAATTCCAGTACACGTGGACCATAATTTTTTAACAACTTCGCTGAAGTCGGTTAGTCTCAAAAGAAGTGAGGAAGTATTGCAATTAGACTATTCATAAAAGTCATACTAAAGTACAAACTGTAAAGCGTTCAATCTCTTTTAAATTAGGCTTAGCAGTGGTAAGAAACTCCAAGACGGAAGCCAACAAAAACCAAAAAAATAGTAGATTAACGATTTTATTAAATTTTTTTTTTTATATACATAAAAAAGTCCGCACACACCTAAAGTTTTATATCCGGAAGAATCTAAAGCTAGAAGCAAAAGGAAAAAGGAGAAAATAAGAAAAGAAGGCGAATTCTCCAAATATAAAACCTCATCAGTCCGACCAATCAGAAGCGTTATCGTCCTCGTCTTCCTCTCCAGATGAGCCGCCCAAGGCAACCTTTCTCTCGTCCAACACGCGGAGGAAGAGAGAGGCCATGTCCTTGACTTCTTCGTTTTGCTGCGGCTGAGGGCTAGGCGGGGGCTTCAAGGCGGACAGACGAGTAGAAGTCTGATAGTTAGCATGTGACAGATATTATAATAAAGTATACGTTGTCTTCCACTTTTTTTAGCTTGAACCCCGTGCGAATCTCACTTAGTAAATCTACGCGATTTATACATAAAAAGAGCGTAAAGCTGTTTGAAGGGAAGTGAAAAAAAAAAGAAGAGGTAGAAACCCCTTTCAGAGTCTGGCTCTCTAGGGGCAGGGACGTCTGCTTCCGAATCGTGTTTTGCAGAGGGCAGCGATGGCGGTGGAGGAGGAGGCGGTGGCGGTGGAGGCGCAGGAAAGCCCTCTACAGAACCTCGATCTAGAAAGATTGGCATTGAGTCATATAGTAATTACAATTATAATAAAGAAATAGAGACCCAAATCTGAAGGCGCGGGACTGGGGCTGGGTGTGCGAGATGCTGCTGAAAAATTGAATAATAAATATATAACTAATATCAAGTAAAAAGAATACTTCTACGTGACTCCAAAGTACTAGTAGGAGCGGCATGCGCGGGGGTGGGAGCAGCCGGCTGAGTAGCTTGAGTGTCTCCTGAAAAGCGGCACAAATAAGTTTTTTAATTACTCGAGAGATCTTTATAACCCGTCAGCTACCGTGCTTGGCCATAGCATCCGAGAGCGCAGCGGCTACGTTTTCGTTCTTTAAGAAAAGTTTGCGTGAGAAATCAGACGTGAAAGAGGAATGCTAATAATATAAGACGCACTTGAAGATCATTCTGAGTTAAACCGACAAGTGAAAGCGCTTGTTTCCAGTTTTCCGGTAAAGATTGAAAACTAATGCTTGTTGGTCCGACGTGGGCTACGTGTCTACGAGTCGAAGTTTTAGAGGGTACTAATCAAAGGTTAAAGGAACCCAGCAAGAGCAAAACCGGAATTCGTAAGGCCCCGAGATGATCAAGGGAGCAGTGGCGTGCTCAGCAGCGGTCTTGGGTTTCTTTTTTTTCAAGGAAAAAAATCCTCTTTTTCCGGAATCAGTTTTACTTTTAACGGTAGTGGCGGGCGGTGGTTGCTCCTGTGCAGGACTTTTTTTAGGGGCGGTAGTAAATTGGCGTGAAGCTGGAATTTCGGTTTCCACTACTGATTCCCCTCGAAGCTTCGCCCCTTAAAGATAAATTCAAAAGCAAATTCATATAAAGCAAAGAAAAAAATTACTAACTCCTCCTTTCCAAAAGTTTGCAAACTTTTTGAACCATTTCCGAAGGATCGATTTCATAACAAAAAGATAATCCACACATAAACGTCTATAATAGTTAAATTAATTTAATTAAAAAAAAAAGAAAAAGTGTCATATTAAGGAAAAATATAATAAATATTACATCCCCAGCAAAGACGTAAAAATTTTCCTTTAACTGCTTAAGTTGCATTTCCAAGTAAAGTTCCTGTTCCCAAACAAGTCGTTTATCCTTAATAAGTTTAGAAAAAATATTAAATTTGGGAGTTAAAAAAAATAAAGGCAATTCTTTAAAAGTAGAACCTTAAAGTCGACTAAACGTAAGCAATAGCATCTTCTATCATAATCTTGAACCAAAGAAAGATAGCCGCACCAACCAGTGTTACGCCAAATATTAGGATCGACATCCGCAAAATATAATTTCGCTATTGTTAAGGATAAAACCTGAAGTGATATCCAAAAAAGGAGGAACGGTATCGTTAGAAGAGTTAAAAAAAATAATATAGCTAGCACTTAAAAGGGGCTTTCGAACTCATTAAAAAATACTAAAAAATACAATAGACAAGTAAAAGTAAATAAATATTTTTCTTTCTAGTATAGTTTAAGGAAATGGAAGCACTTCAATATATAAAAAATAGAAAACCCCTTCTATAATCCTTTTGCTAAACACAGCGCAACTTTTACTTCAAATAGAAACTATCGATAACTTACTGATAAAATTATTTTTATATAATAGTAATAAAAAACCAACTGAAATGTACCTTACATCGGCGCAAACCATTCCCAGTAATGATTGAAAGGTTATTGTTTTCTTCTTGCGCGGTTATCATATCAAAGTTTTTTCTCTTCTCCTTACTATAGATTCATATTTCTTAGTATATTACTATCATTCCTATTCTTAAGTATTCATAATAAAAGAAAAGTGACCAAGTTGGATATAATAAGAATGTAAGTACAGCAAACGCGGAACCTGTTTTGCTTTTTCTATAATTTTATTTATTAATAAGACAATTAATAAAGAGCCTACACGCATTTAGTTTGAACCAATAATTTTGCCATATACTAACTTTGCTTTCTCGGCTCTATTAATGGAAAAGTCCATTGGTGTAATCTAAATGAGGATTAGGACTGGCGCTGCACTACAGTAGAATCCTTTCTGATTTTACTGGTTTTATAGTAAAGCTATGCAAAATTTATAGAATACTAACGTTGCTGGGAAGAAATTTAATAAAAGGAGGTTTCGCATTCATAACACTCTTTTCTACGTTCGTTAAATGAGTGTACTAGAAAACAGGCACAACATTTATAATTATTTTCTTTTACAGACTGACAAATACTAAGTATTTAAACTCTTAATAACTTGCAAAAAGCGTCGTAAATCTGGGTTAAAATCAAGTTCGAAATATATTAATCTTTCCTTTGTAGATAATCCAACCGTATTTAAGCAGTTAGTATGCTATGAAAAAAGTGCATTAGAGAGCGCTAGTATAGTTTTTATAGAAACAAACGTATTGACATTATAACTCAGTTATTAGAGCATTGAGCTTAAAAGCAATGTCGCATTTTCCATTTCAACTAAATTTTAATACGGCGAAGGGGCATAGATTTTGGCATATAAAGTTTAAAAATGGAGGAGAGTTTGCGCTTGTAAAACTAGTTTTTTACAGCTTGTTAGGGTAAATTAGTCTTCGCTCCCATTAAACTTAAAAACTGTCTGCTATGATATACTTCCAACTATAATGCACTGACGGACGCTAGGCCCCGCCTACATATAGTACCTTCAGAGTTGCTGACTAGTTTTCTTGACATTTCTGAGCCTTTATATAAAAAAATATAATTGAAAATTCAGTCTCAACACGTTTTAGACCTGTTATATACTAACCCTGAATTTTTCATGGTACTTACGCTACCAGTCAGGCTGTTTTAAAATTTGGTATATCAAATGCCTACATCTAAGGCATAAAAAAAAACATTTGGGTAGCACAACTTGCAACAGTAAAAACTGGTTCTGTGAACTATGAAACCTTAATTGCTCAGTTTTTTGTCTTGGTCAATTTAGATGCGTACTTAGCATTTCTTTATTGTGCTAATGCAGGCGGTCCATTTTGAACGACTTGAAAAGCCATGGCAACTAGATGAGAGCCGGCGCTAGCATATTAGAGTCTTGCCTTTAGCTCTTATGAAAGTGGTTAGGGCGGTACATAGTTTTACATCTCGTTGCATTTTTGAGCTCTTATCGTAGTACCCTCGAATCGACAACAGACCCGGCAGTATTGAGAATGGCGGAGTTGCCTCTTAAGCAACTACCCCTATTCGTATAAGACTTAACAGGTTTCATTAAAGGTTCCTTTTCAACACCCAATTCGAGCGTGACAGGCAAGTGTTCTGACGCCGAAAGACTTACCTACCATCAAATGGCGAATTCTAGCGCGTCCATTCTGGCCACCGTCCTCGGCCTATGCGTCTGGTAGGAGAGCCCCTGCCCCTCTCCACCCGAGATCTTCAGCACAGATAGAGCCCCCATGAAAGGCTGGAGTCATGTACAAGAAGAGCGTCAAGCTCGAAGGGCGAGTGGTTTGCTGAAGGAAGAGCTTATAAATTGTAATCCTCACGAATTCCTTTCTAGCCAAGTAAAGAGTAATTTGAAACAACCCCGAGTTGGCAGCGCTACTGGATAATGTTGTACTCTTTGTTTGGTTAGGATAGAATACGTCCCTCAGAATTATAAAAAAAATATTATAAAATGAAATTAGGTAAAATAAATAATAATGTACAAACGTATATCAGAATCTTTATGTATATATACATGTAAAATAAAGGAGTATATTAGTATAATAATAATTAACTTTGTAGTCTCGTTAAGTTTAGAAAAACTTAATTCCCCTATAGTAGTACCTTTATACACCGCGTGAAAAAGTCTAAACATTATGTATAGAAACTTAGTTAGTTTAACAAGGTGTGAAGGCTCCTTTCCTGAAAAAGTCTTCCTAGATCAAGCTTCATAAAGCCGGCAGTAGACTTATTCAGGATTACCAAATATATAATATGCAAAATTGGCTTACCATAAACTGACAATTTCTTTTAATTTAGGGACTCTAATTCTTTTATATTAAGTATTTCTAACACATAAATTGCATTAAAAATTTATTGGTTAACTTTGTTTATATTTACTCTATATTTCATAAAAATAAAGAAAGATGCTGTTATACTTTTATTCTAATTTTCTGCTTTTCTGTTCTTATATTTTTCTTACATTTAAGAAGTGTCTTGTTGCTCTCACAATCTCTTAATTTTTATAATTTTTTCATTATAATACCTAAAAAGGGTCAATGATAAAAATAAAGAAGCCAAGAAGTCTAACAATAACCACCTCGAAAGCAAAAAATAAGGTTACTATGTTAAATAATATGCAATTTTAAAAGGCGAGGAGTGACTATATATGGAATGCATCTTTTATGCACAACCACAACAGTTGTAGACGAAAAGCACGATGTAATACCACAACGTTATTTTTAAATTTAACCTTAAAGTCCATGACCAGAAATATTGAACCCGAGATACTCTAACGTCGTACTTAGATATATATAAATGTTAGGGGAAAAAACAACCCTAACGGTTTTCGGGTATCAACTACGCTATTTCTCTTAATGTAAAGTACAGATCAACCCTAAATTAATTTTACTAAAAGAATTATAATGACCACATTAAAAGCAATATCAAAGCTTTCAAAAATATATTACCATGGAAAATTGCCATATAACTTGTTGGATGAATATATATATATATATTTTATTTAATTAAATGTACTGATTTAGCTGGTATAATTACTACCTAATTAACTCTTAGATTGGTTCTTAACCTTTTTTTCTGAAACTCCAGGATAACTCTTAAAAACTAGCCAAGTAATAATTTTTAATTATGATACAATACGAAAAGATAAACAGGTTAAAAAAAATTTAAAATTTGTGTCATCAACATTTTTATAATTTCTTACTATTCATAAATAATTAACTATAGTAACGCATAAATACATAAACTTTAATTTTTTTTTTTTTACAAAGAAATATAGATTCTCTAGCGCATTCGATTGGTAGCGATAGAAAGAAACTTGGATGGTTCACTGCTGCCGTTATATATCTTGTTTTCATAGGTGACTAATTTTATCTAACAAAATTTTTTTAATTCTTTTGGTTTAACGTTAATCATTATGACTTATTGAAACGATATATAAACATGGTTAGACTTTAACTTTAGACAGATACCTTCGGGAAAAATTAGTAAAAATCAGTCTTTTAGGGAAAGTTGTGCTTGCATTCTAAATTATATATATTTTTTTATTTCTATTTTAAAATTTTTTAATAGAACTTATTCTCATAAGAATATATAGATATGGTGTAATACAAGCTGTAAGACCTTGAAGTTACGTTTAATTCTAAGTTCGCTTAAATAGTGCCGTTCCAAAAGGGCAAGATGGCGATACAGATTAGAAACCCTATGATTTAGAGAAAACCCCATTAAAAAACAATATAAAAGCAAAAGGAGCTAAATATACTAAAATAAATTAAGTCACCTGTAGAGGGTAAGTGAAATGGTTTTTTTGGCAACACCAAAAGTAACTAATAAAAGTAATTATATGCTATGCAGAAGGAAGGTAACCTTAAGTTACCGCGCAGTACGCAAGTGTTGTAATTTAAAACTTATATTTGTCATACTGGAAAGTAAAGGGCCCCACAAATAAAATAAAATGTAATTATAATAGAAACCAAACTAAATAACATGAATTAAAAATAATCTAATTATAATTAATTCAAATAAACTAAAATAAAATGAAAATTTTAAATAATATAATTATATAAATCAAAATCAATAAAAATGATAAAATTAATAATATATAATTTGATTTAAAACCTTTACCAAAAAAGGACTTCTCTTCGCAAACTGATAACTACGTCGCTTGTTCACACATTAAAAAATAATTTTATTGCGGTTTTTAAAAAGTAGTTTTCTTTTCCAGTGAGTAAAAAAATATATAAAAGTAAAAGCAAAAAAATGAGTACTAAATAATTATAGTTATAGTTGTACTTCCTTAAGTGAAAACCTCAGCATGTTGTATAAAAGTATTATAATCGGTTGTACTTCTAAAGGAATACGTTGGCTGGTCGTTAGTAAACTCCAAAACATACCCTCTTTATTAATAAAAACTCTTCGTTGCCTCTCAGTGTATTAGTTTGTAAACATCGAAAGGGCTATTAGTGCTTTAGGCAAATAAATAGCAAGTTATTAATATTTTACTTAAAGAATTTCGGAGTATTATTATTTTAACTGTTGCAAATACTTCCAAGTACTCAATACTACTCTATCCATTAGTACCGCTTTTCGTAGTATAAAAAAAGTTCATTATTATTACTTTATTATTACACAATATTATATTTTCTATATATTGATAGCTTTTTATTTGCCTCCATTTTTAAAAACGCTATCTATTCAGTCAACTCATTTATCTTATGAAGCCTTAGCTAAAAAAGTAATTCTTTCAGTTTTTATTAAATTTATTTAATCAAATAGTTTAGCAATAATTTTTGATTTTATTTTAACGCTTTGTATTCAAGAGTACGAATAGACTGCTGGAAACGTGTGCACTTTCAGCTTCTCGGATCAGCAGTTTACAATTCAAAGCTGCTGCCGGTTGTATCTTTACAATATTATTTTTAGAACTTTTACATCCCCTTTAACTTGTAATAACTTTCTTCTCCCTTACTAACTTCTTATATATTGACACTTTTAATTTCTTTCTTATTTTTTAATTTTCTTTCTCGTAGAATCAATATTTAAGGCTGTTCAAGATAATGAATTGGCACAATTATTTTTAAATTTCTTTGGAGCAGCTCCATTCATAATTTTGTTCTCCGCAAAGGACAGCGAAATTGGTACTTAATAACTATTTTTCTCTCACTAAGCATTAATTTTAATGCTTTGGCAAAATTTTTTTTTTTGAAACGATTGCATAAACCTTTCTGAAAAAGAAGTTTAGTTAATAGCGAAGAGTTAAAATAATATTAATTTTTTTAATAAGAACACTAAGTAATATATAAATTTGGAAAAAGTAAAAATCGGCAACTTAAAATAAAATTGCCTAATCTTTCCCTTATACTGATTCCTTCCACTTATCTAGCAAAATAGTTAGATTCTTCCTACAATGTGGTCTTAACTATAACCTTAATTGAGAAAGTTTTTGGTGATATTTTTTTGTAAAACAGTTGACTAATGGATTTAAAACCTTTATTTTTGTGGAATAATATAAATTAGTTAATTAGGTGGTTTCTCATTAGACAAGTTTACAATAATTGCGTTGCCCCCTACAATATATTGTCAAGTGCTTAATAGTTTAAACAACTATTTTTTATAAAAAAAATTAGAATATTATACATATCAAGAAATAAGTTTTCACCCGCTATTTATTTATATTATGATTTTTCTTCTCATTATACTTTGGTATCAGTTTCTAAAATCAATGCTATCGTTAATGAATTGGAGCTACAAGCATACACGAGTGTAATCAATAATTTAATTTATATAGCAAAGGATAAATATTTTAGTATTGAGTTTTCTATTTAGGTTTATGAAGCATAAAGTTCTAGGTTATAAAAAAATAATATGAATATAAAAGACATTTTATATATATGTGTGTATTTATTAGGCAGAGGGCGTTGAAACTTTCCTCAGGAAAACATTGCTTGAAAAAGTCGGAAATGACTTTGAGTGGCTAAAAATATATAGTCTTATTTTACTACAGTCAGACAGATATTTTACTAGGTTAATAAAAAACAACCATTTGAATATAATGCTTATTAATAGTATTTTCTTTCATCATTATTATAGAGTCCTTAGCACGAATAACTTTCTTTATATCTTTGAATTTAATAACTACATTGAAAAAAATTCGTCAGAACTAAATAATTATGCAAACTATTTCTTTGGAAACTATTTATGTATCTCTTCAAGTCCTTATCTTGATAACCGGCGTATTAATTATATTAATATCTGTACTACAAGCCCAACTCTGTAACTTCCAGCCACCCGAGCAGTACACCAAAACATTAAAGTTAGCTGTATATGATATCATAGACTTACACGAGTTTGCAAACTACCAGTATATGGTATTGTTACAGTAAATTAAACCGAAAAAAAAATTTAATGCTTATACCTATTTAAATTCTTTTAGCTGCCTGTAACGATTATAAACATGTTGATAGTTATTGTCTTCTCCGCTTTGGTCTTTTGGTTTAGGCATGAAGTTGAAATAGCTTCAAGACATAGCGCTTTTCTATTTCAGTTTTTTATCTCCGTCAATATTACCTCGTTCTTAGTTTTAGCCATAGGTTGCTCAATGTATATACAATAGTAGTGCAATATAACTTTGTGTTAGTAACTCTGTTACACTATTGCAGCGGCCACAGGAATAAATGTAAAATATACTCTACCGGCAAGAATATTAACTAGCTTTTCGTGGATCTTTTTTTTTTCTACTCTCTCAGCAATAAACTGCCGTCAAAGGTTGATGTATATGTTGTTTAACCGACCACCTGGAAGTTTTTCTTACTTTCTCCCGTGGACTTATCATATTTTGATTGTAAGTGCACTTCTAATTTATCCTTGTTTATTAAATATTAACAAACTTCATACCATATTAAGATTGCATTAAGTGTACTCTTCTTTTTCCTTTTTTCCTACCCATACATCCCTTTTGCAAATTTATTAACTCTTGCGAATTCTTATGTGTCGTTATTTGTGGCCGGACTATTTTTTATAGCAGGTAATTATAAATATACCATAATGGTAAGCAAAAGTAATATAACTTATATTATAGAAAATGCGTTTTATATTTTCGAGACGATAAACTGCTGGGAATTTTTCGTTGATAGTTATTACAACTTAAGAAGTATTTTATTATTTGGAATACTTTGGGTTCCCCTAGTCGCTAGAGTACTAAATGCTACTAAGACATACCAGTTATACCTCTACGTATAAAAGCTTTTTTAACATTAATTTTCCTCGAGATATAGTTCTAACTTTTGCAGGAAAGCCTCTTTTTGTTCCGTATAACTTACTTTATAAGTTGTTATGTGGTCGACTCTTACAGCCTCCCCTTATTGAAAATATACTTACGGAGTATACATAGCAACTTATTTGATAATGTAATTCTTTATACTAATCGTTTCTTATTTAAGAATAATTATATAATTTTGTTATCATTACAGGTAAACTTTTTGGCCCAAAATAAGTTATATAATGTGGAACAAATAATAAAGGATAAGCAGCTATGTTCATTATTTCTAAGTTACCTTGAGGGTAGTAAATGTATCATTTATATTCTGAAAGCTTACATTTCATGTGCATAACTTTTTGAATAGAATTTCATTCTGAGGAGAACCTTCAGTTTATCTTGGAGTACAACAGTTTAATACAGTATTCTCCAACTGTGTTGATGGAAAAAGTAATAAAGTTTTATAATAAATTCATCGCCTCAGGTACTAGATAAAATATAATATCCGCTTCACCCTTATTATATATCCGAATAGATGCTTCTCATGAACTCAATTTAACATCCTATACGGTGAATAATTGTCGTGATAACTATAAAAAGTTACCTTTGGAGGCTTTTTCAATTAAAATATCTGAAGTAGAACTTTAAATATTTAACTTTTATTGCGTTTTAATCTTCTTTTTAATAGTTCGCACAATTATTTCGGCCGGCATACGAAGAGATAATATTGCTTTTACATCAAAATTACTTTCAAACATTTATTCTTACCCCTGCCGTTATGGAAAGACAAAAATATTTAGCGTTGCAGTAATAATTTGTGGTTAAAATCTAATATTACGGTGTTTTGCACCAAACGGATTTTTGTAGTTGTACGCTCTTTTTAATAATTAAAAATTAATTAGCGCAGACTTCTTTTATAATTAGAAATTATAGCCAGGCATTTATACCTCAGACGAACATCGTGCAGGAGCTTATGCTGTGGTAATACACTAAATATGTAACCATTTAAGATCCTCAGAACCGTTAACTTAGTCTCGGCCGCCGCCTTTTAGAAGTTTAATAAAAAGCTGTTATTTAGGATAAACCCCTGAAAGTATGAAAGAATGCTTATCTAAATAGTGTACACATAAATAAAATTTTTTGATTATAGCGCGATTAGAATTCCAATGCCCACACCCACAGAAACGCTATTGAAACTAACCTGAAATACAAAATTTTAAAGTTTACTGAAAAACAGATTTAATAGATACTTCCCTTATTATATAACTGTCTGTCGCATCGTCGTTAACTTTGTGCTTTCACTCTTAGTATGGGCAATACAGTTTGAATGTGGGTGTGTCAAAGATTTCTGTTTTTAATTTTTTTTGGCAGTAATTACATTGGTTACCTATATTTTTGGAGTATATATATATAAATTAAGTAAAACTTGGATAATTTAACTTTATTTTTATTGCTAAAGAGGAAATATATGAAATATTTTTTTTAATTATATGCTGAAGAACATTCAGTATTGATCTAAATTTAGAAAAATTATAATCTTTGAGATTGCGAAAGTATATCAACGAAATTATCAGTGAATTAGACGAATATACCAAGGAAAACTTTATAAAAGGATATAAAATTTAACGCTTAAAATTAATGTTTTAAAATTTAAATGTATGGAAAAATAACGAGCTAAGTTATTAAATATATTGTTAACCAAACTAGAGATATATTTATAAAGCACTTTTTCGATCTGTTAAGTTATTACCCCTTACCCATATATAAAAAGATTAGAAATCCTTAAATACGTACAAAAAAGTCAAAGTTTGTACGATATTTCTCTAATAACCATATAAAGGTAATAGAGACATATTATGTAACTGCAAGAAGAACTAAATAAATGAACCAGGTTTCATCTTTGCTCATAACGGCGGTTTATAAGCGTCTAATAAATTCGGCATGAAAAAAGAAAACATTGGATGTTCTGGACTTTTTCGTATTTGTAGGGTAAGAGTCATTTGACAAATTGGATTCGAATCAGTTATGACGGTAAAGATTTATCGAAGACATTCTTTCTGCTAACTGAGAAACAATAACTGATTCTGATATCCCCTTTCATTACGCAACTTCTAGCAAAATCTGTATTACTTAACATCGCTTGGGGCGTGACTGCAGCTTCTGCCATCCTAAAGACGGCAAGCAGAGTTGCGCATTGACCCATTTTTTTGCCATACGAAGCTGATGACGCTTATCTGCGACCATCGGTTCTTCAACGAGGTAGAAATGGATTGTAGTGCGTTGAGGACAACCAGTTATAAACGACTGTACGATACACTAGTAAAAAGCCGATTGCACACCCCTGTTACTAGTTTAAATTTAATAAGTTAAAGGCGCAATGAAATAATTATAATAAATAATTATTTTAAGTTTCCCTCAGAAATTTTATGTCAATCAGGCATTGCAAGACGACCTCCTCTGCGGAACGGCGAAACTATGTTCGAAAGCGATGAGGACACTGCCTTGTGCACACCTCTTATCTCTTCATTTGATGTTAATGCACTTTGCTATTCGAGCTTACTTCTAGCTATTACAAATGAGCCCCATAAACCATTTGAATCCACACATATGCCATCATCAACTATAAGCATATGTGCTGCTGACAAAGAGACAGTTTAACTATGCACGCATTGTCTTACCTGCATACTAGCAAGGACTTCAGGTGCCCAATAAGCTTATTCGGCTTACTGAAGAAGGCCAAGTCCTCCATTCAAAAATGACTTTAGGTTTCGGTAGAGAGTGGTTGACTAGGAATTATTTATACTATACATGATAAACACGATCCCATCAATCATTTTTGTGGAACTTTTTGGAATTTGTAGAGAACTGATTAGTATTCTTTAACATTCTTTCCGCGTGTGATGCATGAGTTCGGTTATATCGTGAAATATATCGTTATTGGTCTATAAATAGCTATATACTTTCATGATCAAAAAATGTTCCAACTAAATATAAAAATGAGCTGAATAGATTTACATTTTGTCACGCTATACTTCTCAGTTCAAGTTAGTATTTTTAGAAATACTGTTGAAATGGTTTGACCATATTGAAAAGTCAGTTACCATTTTGAACTGTTATAGACCAACTTATAAAATTTTATCCGTACTATCATATTTCTGTCAACTTCTTAGCGCAAAAGCACGGTTATATAATTAATGTTTGTACATAAATACCAAAAAAGTGCAAGTGCTGGAAGGGCAAAAGAAGAGTAATCTCTGTGCTATTTTATTAAGGAGTTCCTGGTCTGTATCTATTATCTTCACGGAAAAGTGAAAAAACATTCAGAATTGTACACGTAACCAATCAAACCAGAAAAATGTGAGTTGACACCGACGGGAATAGTGTTCGTATTATCAAACCCTAATTGCCAGTGTACAAAGAATCTTGCGATATTTTCTAATTTAGTGCTGCCAAACTTAGTTTACATACTTTCCTAGTATTGAATAGTTGGGGCCACAGATTATTTCAAAACTTTCTGTTTTTGAAAATCATACTAACAATTGGGTGAGTTGCCTAACAATTTGAATTCACACTCTTAAAAACTTTCGTGAAATTAAGAAATTTGCATTATAGAAGTACTAGTAAAACTATAATTACTAGTAAAACTATAATTTTTTGAGTGATATGGAGCTCTATAAAACCGAAAACATGACCAAAATTATTATATATACACAGAATTTTACAAAAATAATTATATTCGGTGAATTATTAACTATCTCTTTTTCCTCCTTCAGGTTTCTTCCTTCACAAGTTTACACTTTAAAATTTATTGCCTGTCGTTAGCCTAATAGGTTACGCTGTGCAAAAACATTTCGAAATTTTCTATATCCTTATAACTGATTATCCACACTTAACTGTGGGGCGTCCTCTTTTGTAATTGCGGTCACTCTGTACATACATTACTAAAGTAGAACTCAACTTCATTATTTTCTATTTTATTATAACATTTAGTTAATAGTGTTGTTCCCTTATAGAATTAGCCTTTTACTACAAATAAAAGTTAAAAAAAGGAAATCGGACAAATAGAGAAAAAAGTTTATGAGGCAAAATTCAAAGTATGTTCGCTCCCAAGTAAATCAACGAAGAAAGAAAGGAGAAACTATCTTAAAAGAAGGTTTTAGGAAAAAGAATAAGGATATCAAAGTTATTGCGCAAAAGGTAACATGGGTAATGAGCAGTAACTCTCGCGGAAATGAATCTCGGTTAGATTCACGCGTTATTGCGGTACTTGACATAATATATACGTGGTATAACCTTGCAACTTATCAGTTAATTTTAACATGAAATAAAAGGAAAAAATTAATAAAGCCTGTCCAAGCAGGAACCTTTTTTTCCCTACCTACTTTGCCTGCGCCTCATTAGGCTTAAACTAGTACGTTTGGAGGAAGTAGTTAACGAAAAGGACTTATGCGGTTTAAAAAATAGCTGTGATATCTATAAATATAAAAATTTAGAAACTCTTTAGGCAGAATGGCAGTTGCTATAGACTTGTAAAGAATCTTCACAAGGAAAGCTAATTTATAATAACATGTTTAACATAGGAAAAGAAAGGCTGCTGCGTTTTAAGGAGTGTTCGAGCGCTGCTTAGAAAATTTATAATGATAATTAAAAAAAAGATTCTTTTTTTGCTTATTCTTAAATCAACCATAAAACACTAGAAGGAAAATAAAATTAAAATTGGTGGTATACAGCCTTTTAATTGGTTAATAAATAAAAAATATATAGTAAAAGTAATGTACTAGCAAAGGTAGTGTTATTATATTCGCTTAAAAAGGGTTCAGCTATATAACTTTATTATAATATAATCTACTTCCAGTTCTTATGTTTTTAAAGAATTTAAAACAATATTGGATCTTCCTAAAAAGAAAAGTATATGAGGTTTTTTTTTTTTAGTTAAACAATGTGTTTTTATTAATGAGTAAGTGCTATTACTTTCAAACTTTTCGGCACTGTTGCGCCTATAAAGTAAACCCACACTAATACCAAAGCTAAATTTTTTTTTTTTAGAATTTCCATAACGATATCTACAAAACCCTAACAAAATTTTGTGATGTCTTGAAAAATATTTAAGCTTTAGACTTTATAATTCTTTCATTATATATAATAATAACCATAAGGCGACGGATCGTTTTAAATTTTTATTAGTATTATTAATACAACGACAATTCATACGACTGATAGTTTAAAGAAATGAAGACACCCAATCGGTGGCCTTTGCCAGCGCAGACTAAGACCTAATAAGGAAATTCTATATTAGGAAAAATTAACAAAAATGGAAGGCCATCTTACTCTGCCCAACTGCTCGTGATGGGCAAGCCTATAGATGCTGGGAATGGCAGTTTCCGCCATGCTTATCAGTCTGAAATAAATAATAACAAACAATTATAATAATTATAACTTCGTGATAATTTTACTATAAAATTTAATCAAAATAAAAGTTCATATTAATAATAATTTAATGAAAACCTTCCGTCTAATTCGTAGCAATATAAAATGTTCGAATTTCCGCCAACAACGATCTAAGGTCATTTATATAAACCATAAAAAGCAATAAAAAAGGTTAGAAATAACTTTTCATTGGCAATTAAAAGTTAAATAGCCAATAAGAAAATATCTAAAAAACAAGCTTCTCATTGGTAAATAATTGTTAAATTCATAGGATTTGTTGGATTCCTATTGGTCAAATAAAATTTCCTCAAATATTTTAATGAAATTTATATTCGAAATTATATAAATTTTAGTTGTTTATGACAAAAAACAAATAGCCAATCAGAGAATTCAAAAGACGTTAAAGTGATTTTATTGGTTTATAATAAATTTTTTTGATTGGATGGTCTAAATAACATTAATAATTTATTGGTTAAAATGAATAACAGACCCACCAACCCTTAACCAATTCTTAATGGTTAATACGTTTGTATTTGCATTAGTTTATAAAATCCTTGCAACCCATGATGGCCCTCCTTAAAAGTTGTGAATATCAAGGCGCCAAAAATATACTGAATTAAACAAAAGTTGTGACTTTGCTAATTTTTACTGAATATTATATACATTTTCATAAATATAAGTTTACAAATTCATTATAAAAACATACTAAAATAATCACAATTACCCAATAATAATATTAATAGTTACGAGCGCTAATTACTTATTATTTAATAAAGAAAGAATATCAAAAATATTTATAAGAAAAACTTACTATAAAACAAAACTTTAACAAAAAAATATCAAATTTTTTACAAAAACGTTCAAGGAGAATACCGTATTTTCCACCCAACAAATACAGCGGAGGAGCACGTGAGAGCGAAGGCAAAAAGTCTGAGTCTGCGAAGGGAGATGCCACAGCACAATGTGCTTTCCACTATAAAAAAGTATAATAAACTTTTAGTGATACGAACTTATATAACTTTTTTTTTGTGAGGTAAAAGCTCTTAATATAAACTTTACTTTAAATTATTATATTTTATTATTGTGTTGAAAAAGTTATTAACGCAAATCTATTAAAACTTTATTTTGTTATGAAAAAGTTTATAATATATACTTTTCTAAATTTTTATATTTCTTTATACTATGTGTTAAAAAAGTTACTAATAAGAACTTTTCGGAACCTTTTTAAAATTTAAGAGTTCTTATTATAAACTTTTCTAAGTTTTTATACTTCTTAATTATTATGTGTTAAAAAGTTATTCATACATACTTCTTTGAAGCTTAGATATTTCTATTATTGTTATGAAAAGTTACTAATACAAACTTTTAAACTTTTTTTATATAAAAGTTATTATTATAAACTTGTATAAGTTTTTATATTTCTTATTATAATTTTGTAAAAAGTTACTAATACAAACTTTTCACAATTTTTTTTATACGTTTTTATATATATTTTTGTTGGTTTATAACATAATTATATTAAACTTATAAAAATAAAAATTATTATTAGCTAAAAACTTTTATAAAAATTTTTTTTTAGAAAGTATTTAATAATAACTGTAAAAGTTTAACTTTATAAAAAATTCCAAATACTACATAAACCCGTGATAATACAGAATTGACCAATAAAATAACAATACCTCAAAACAACCAACCATGTGGCAGAAGTATCGATGCACATATCACTGATTGGAGGAAATATTCCGCTAAAAAAAGGGCAAAATATTAGTTTTAGTTTTTTTTATAAAAAAATTAAAATAAAGTTTAAAAATTTAATTTATAATAAAAATAATCATCATACGCATAAATAGCCAAAGCTTAAAAGAAATATACTATAATTTAGAAGTAATAAATTTTACTTATTACTGTGTAAAACAAAAAAAACTAAAAAGCTAAAAAAATAAATTAATAATATTAAGTATTTAAGTAGTTATTATAAAAAAAACGCAATAGTGTAATAAAAGAAAATTGATTATTATTATTTTAATTATTATACAATTTTTTTGCTTATTTTTGGTTTATTTTCGATTATTAATAGTTAACACGTAAAAACACGTGAACATTTTTCACTCCCAAATAAAAAAATAATGTTCCGCACAAACCAGTCAAAACTCATGTTATTCCTTTCAAGGTTTATTATTTGTCAAAATACAAATTTTTTTTTATCTAGTGATATTTATTATATCAAACTTTTATTAACTTTATTAACTTTTATTACTTTTTTCAATATATAATTCATATATTTAGTATAAAAAAGAAATATGACAGTATTATTTTAAATAATAATATTTAATAATTATTATAATAACAATAAATAAATATTGAAATATAAATTAATAATAATAAATTGATAATAGTTATAACCGATAATAGATATAATAAATATTATTATATAGTTTAATTAAACAATAAATCGAAATAATAATTATAATAATAATAATAAATAAATTAAAATATAAATAAATATTAAATTAATAAGTCGATAATTGTTACATTTATCATAAATATTGAATAAAAATAAAAATAAGCCAAAGCAATTTTGATTGGTGAATATTTAAATATAAGTCATATAAGCACACGGACTGGGTAATCATTTTACTGTTTATTATATTATTTTTCTAAAAAAAAATAATTAATAAGCAAATACACATAATCGGAAATAGAGCAATTTTTTTTTAACTAAATAAAAATATATTTTTTACTTTTATTAATTCTACAAAGGTGGGAAGTATAAAAAATGTTAATAATAATAACAATAATAATATACTTCATTTCCTTAGAAAATGTTGGAACCAAAGTTGACTCACAAAAAAGGTCACACATATCTAAAAATTTATCGTTATTATTATTATTATTATTATTATTATTATTATTATTATTATTATTATTATTATTATTATTATTATTATTATTATTATTATTATTATTATTATTATTATTATTATTATTATTATTATTATTATTATTATTATTATTATTATTATTATTATAAATACTCCATATTTTAATGAAGCCTTCGCTGTCACCAGAAACAATTTTACAGTTGTTATAAAGTTCCAAACACAATACATACCCTGAAGAGTAATAATAATAATGATAATAATAATAATAGTAACAACAACAGTAATAATAACAATAAGAGTAAAAAACCGGAGTGGCCCACAAGGCTTTTTATGAACTTTTTCTCTTGAATACTAAATATGTGCACACGTGAGTCTCCGGTGGCGAGGTAGAGCAGGCCGTTCTTATATAATAATAATATTACTAACATTACTAATAATAATAATAATAATAATAATAATAATAATAATAATAATAATAATAATAATAATAATAATAATAATAATAATAATAATAATAATAATAATTGTAATAAAGTACAAAGTGGCGTATTTGGTTTATTTCAAAATTTATAGAATTTAAAGATGACGACGGAACATTTATAGTAAACTCCGGTTTAGCTTTATTAAAAATAATACTAAGAATAAATAAATAAAATAATAAGAAAAGATAACCATTTTTACTATTTAAAATTTCATTCCAGGAAAAACAGCGGAGATCAGTATCAGTACCGCTAAAGAATTTGAATAAATTTTAAAAATAATAATAGTAGTAATAGTAATAACCAAAATAAAAGATCTTCCGCTACGAGAAAATAATGAATTGCTGAAGATGAAATGTTTTCAATTACCCGAAATGGTTTAGTGTGTTCCGCACGAAGATCGTCATTTTCACTCTTTTATATGAAAAAAAAAAAGTCAAGCCGTTTAAGAAGATTTTAGCTTAATTTTATTTTAACCAAATGTAAAAAAAAATTATAAAATAAAATTTTTTAATAATAATTTTTTAAAAAATTAAGTACTATTATAAAAAAAAAATTAGCTAATAAATATATAATTTAAAAAAGTAATTTAAACTATATTAATGAGGAAGTCTTCAATTTAAAATAAATTAATAAGAACTAGAATTTAAAAAGTTTTTTCTGTATATTTAAAATTAGTAAAACAATTTATTTAGCTCAAATAAATATATAATTTAATTTCCATAATTTAAATAGTAACCAAAATATTCTAAAAAGATAATTTAATTGAAATTATATAAATACTAAAAGAACAAAAACAATACGAGCATTAATAGTGCGTTCCAAATATAAAGAGAACCAGAAATTGTCCCTGTAAATTTTATTAGTTATAAAAAAAGTAAAAAAAAAATAAGAATTTTTTTTTAACTACTTCTCCCTCCTGTATTTTTTTATAAAATTAAAAAAATAGCTAAAAAGTTAAAAGTTACTGAGAATAAATATTAGTATTAATAAACTTAAGTCAATTATTTTTTCTACAATTAGTAAGATAAATTCAGTATAAGAAAATTTACAAAGTTAGTTGTCAAGTTTTTTGTTTCTTAAAATAATTATTTAGGCATCTTCGCTTATACCTCCTATTAAGTAGTTCCCTTCAGGCGTAAAAGTCAGACTTCTAACGGAAATATACTGCTTTTTACGTTCGTTTTTTAAGTCCGTCTTTATTATAAAGAATTTATTAACTTTTATAAAAATAGTTTATACAATAAGTAAAAAAAATAAGTAACCTCATATTTTTTAATATTCCACAATAATGGATTGCTGGCATCAAGCAGAAGTTTATTATGATGATCAAAATTATGAGGAAGTTCTTTAACTGAAGGTATAAAATCCAAAGTATCAACTTGTGCTGATAAAAAAATAAAAATAAGCTTTTAAGTAACCCAGTAAAGTATTTTATAGTTTAATAATAATAAAATATATGTTTTGTAATACTGCCGGTATGTGTATGACTTTCTAAGTTCATTAACGAGACAAAAATTTTTGACAGTACAAGCAGTTTTTATTAATCTCCAGAAAGCAAGCTTTCTAGGTTTATAGTTTTAGCTGCTTTGATTATGATGGCTTAAAAGGTGAAACTTGCTTTTTTTATTTAACTTATAGACGCACTCAATATTTTATTATAAAAAAAATATACTCAGATCTGGTACAAAATTGTTATATTTAATACCCTATTTATCAAACCTTACAACTTAAAATAGTAAATAACGAAAATCAATAAACTTTTAATCTCAATTCTCAATATAAAACGTTCTTTTCCTAACTGAGGTGACTATTCTTTTACTTAATACACTATTATATGCTAGTAGAAACTGTTAGGCGCTTGCCATGATTTGCCTTACTCTCTTTTACTCTATTGTAATTTACCTAATTGCGCATTGCAAAACGGTAATTGCAAAAGTAAAATATCTTGAGTATGAATTTTGTGTTTTCAAAAACTATAAACGTCATGGAACTTTGGTAGCGATATGGATCTCTTAATCCAGAAAGGTAATAAAAATAATTTTTTAATTCTTTATTAGCAAGCTACGTCTTATACATAAAAATTTGTATGTAAAAGACTTATTCTAAACAGTTCTTCTAACAATATTGTATATAAACATTAGAACTGCTTAAAACTTTTTCAACAAGCAATGTTTTGAGATTAAAAGTCTTAAGCACTAAAATTACCGAATACGCTGTACAAAGTCCCACTGTAAAATAGATTGGTAATTAATTCTTTTACAAATGGTTTAAATTAATCGTATTTAAACTAATTAACTATAGTTAAGCGGAACATAATATCTCCTTTCCCAACTAATACTTTGCATCTTAGTAGAGTTATATATTAAGATTTTTTATAAATTGTTTATAGCTCTGAGGAAATGTTAAGGGGCAAATAACACTGACCATGAAAAGTTACTCCTCCGCAAAATCTCTCCATGATAGGTGATTGCGTTTCCCGAGTTAAAAGAGACGTACTCCACCACGATTAAGTGAACTAAGTATATGTTTTATGTGATGTAGATGAAGCCATTAAATAAAAGTTCTTAACTTTATTCAAACGTATTTATAACTGCTTTTTAGTAAAGAGTTTAAGCTATTTACCCCATCTAAAATAAATGAGCTATTCAATTTTTTAATGTTTTTGTGGTTGCTCCTCATCCTTTAGTTGGTAGTAACTACTCTCAAAGTAAATAAATGTTATAAGCAAATCTTTTAAGCGAATTACCATGTCTGTTGTACAATATTTCCACGGCCAAGATCGCAGTGCCCTCGCTTAGCTCCTAATTTTAGATAAATTTTCGCACTTTTAGTAAAAATATTTACAGTAGGATTTAATAGTAGTTAAAAAATCTTTAGTTATAAACTGCGCTGCTAGTTAAAAAATAGATTTGTGAATAAGCTTACTCCTTCCGTTAAAAAAAATATCTGCAGTCTGTATTTCCCAAAAGTAATTTCAAGTTGACAAAAACAAAAAAAAGCCCGAGAAATAAAAGGAAGTTGCGAAGACAAGACGTATGTATTAACCAGTCAGTTTGACCGTAGTTATAACCTTTTTAAAATTTTTTTTTACTCTTTACTTTCTGTATGTTGCTACATTTTGTCTCTTTCTTGTTATTTGGTTTGCTTACTTTATTAGCTACCATATATTGGTGTAAAATTATATTGCCCTGTTTCAATTAGAGGTAAATGGTTCCATTTCATGAAGTAGGGATGCTTAAAAAAGTAATTTTGATTCGATCTATAAGTTTAAAGATTCTATAAAAAGTTTATTGGTTTTAATATGATTGTACTTTATTAAAATTTTATTAGTTTAATTGTTTCTAGTTATTTAGTATTAATTTTAACTATACAAGTTAAAATTTTTAATTGTTATACTATAAAATCGTTAAAAATCTTGTTATTTTATGGTATTAAAAAGGTTGGCAAAGGTCAAAAAACTTTTTAATATTACTCTCGAAACGTTTATCTTGTATAGAATTATAATATAGACAAATTCTAGTTTTATTTGTTTTTCCACTAAAATGTTGGTGTTTTTGCTAAAGGAGACGATATATTACTAACATCAGTTAAGTGTTATAACTCGAAAAGCAAGGTTTTCGTAAACAAGAAACTAGATCAGGTCTTATCAATCTGTCAGTTATGATAGACCGTGAGGTAAGTTAATATGGTTCTGTCATTGTAATTGACTAATATTCGACTACTGTTCCTTTGTCCCCTATCCTTGACTTATTACTAAGGCTTAAATTTATTATAAACAAATTTTCGAGTTATAGCAACAGAATTTCTCTAATTATAAAGTCTTTTATACCACGCCTACCTCCCTGCTTAGGAAGGCTTCCACTCTTTTAATAAACAACAGTTACAGATGTACAATCCTTATGATACTGCTATCAATATTCTAGATAAAAACAAATAAATTTTTTGGTGTCCTGAGTCAGATGTAACACTATTACACATGTGAAGGATAATAAAATTTCCACGGGTAGCTCTTCTTTTGCAAGATATGGACACATGTTTAAAGCACGGCAGGTAGAGCTTACAACATTTTACATTGGAATAACTTGTGTTATATATTTTGTACGCTTTAATGCTGGTTACTAGCCGTCCCAATTTTTAAACCCGCACATGATTATAGTGGAACAGTTAACTAACTTAGAGTCCAAGTAAAGCACGGAGAGTTCGAATTAAGTTTAGGTACTGAGTTTGTCCTTTAATATTACAAACGATCTTCAGCTATAATAATTTCTCCCATTGGTAATGCAGTATTACCAACTCTATAATAAACTAAAAAATTTAGATCTAAGAATTTAATACGATGTTTGATTGAAATTAATATACATAAAAAATGTTTTAGAAGTTATTAAAGTTATGAGTATTTTCTAAAAAAAAATATAGACACCCTAAATATTTAGTTTTAAAGTTTCATTTATTAACTAATTTTATGTAATTATTTATTTGGTTTACCCTTACAACATTACACTCTGCGTCAGAGTTGTTTGTTAAATTATATTAACTGTTTCTTTTTTGGATCAAATCGTTGTAAAAAAGACTTTTATTGACCAAACAAGCTAGCTTAGCAATTAGAAAAACTTATTAGTAGGGCATCCCGACAACGCTGGTTGTCTTTTAAATATTCTTGGTTGTCAGCTTAAAAAATACTGCTGTTGTTGTGGTTTTCGGTGCTAAAGTGTCTTAACATGTTTGCTTAAAGCCAAACAGCTCGTTGATGACATGTTCTGCAATATTTATCTCTAACCCTAATGGTGATGAAAAGGATAATAAATTGTATCTAAAAATATTAAAAACGGAAAAGTGCTAGCTTAAATACTAATCTCACACTAGCTCAATAAATTTAAAATGTACGCATGAAGTCTATAATAAGACTTATCGAAGTAAACTTTATATTACGCCTGGCTGCAGGTTGTATACTACACAAACAAAACAAATAAAAAAGTTTTTATTGGTTACTTGCTTATAATATACATTTCTAATTGGGGGATTTTTTCTTCAAGCATGCAAATAGGGGTTTCATTTGGTTAAATAGTTGTCTTCTACGACGATTTTATACGTGTTATGTATTTGCTGTTAATTTTTACTTCTATATTTAGTTTACCATCTTATTTGAACAGAGTGAACAATTCAGGGAAGAGATATTTTTATAGTGTATTTTCTGAGCAATAAACGGGATTATAAAAGTATATAACTGGTTTAAAAAATCTTGTAAAACTATTACGGAATGTTTTCAGAAGAGCAAATTGAGGATTTTAAAGCTACTTTTTTACTTTTTGATAAGGATAATGATGGCACCATTACTTCAGAAGAACTTGGTAAAAATTAATTATTAGCCTGCTCCCACCATGAAAGTATATGAAATAAATATAATTTAAATTTAATTTAATAATTTAGGGACCGTTTTACGTTCTCTTGGTCATAACGCCACTACCGATGAACTTCAAGATATAATAAACGAAGTTGATACTGATGGAAACGGAACAATAGATTTTCCAGAGTTTATAGAAATGATGAGCAAAAAGTTGAGGGACTATGAAACTGAAGATGAAATAAGTGCAGCGTTTCGAGTATTCGACGAAGATGGGAATGGTTTGATTAGTACAGAAGAACTTCGTCATGTAATGACGGTATTAGGTAAAGTTCATAACTTTCAATCCTAGAAGTGAGTATTAATTTAAATTGCTAATTTACCACTAATTCAGGAGAGAAGTTGACGGATGATGAAATTGACGAAATTATTAAGGAGGCCGATACTAACGGTGATGGACATATTGATTATAATGAATTCGTGAAGATGATGTATTCCTATTAATTATATATTTTTTTACTTTAATTTTCTGAATTTAAGTTAAAAGATTAAATGTGTCTGTTTTAGCGACGTTTTATGTCAATACATTATCCATGTATATTATGAAATTAATAAAATCTCTACTTCCTAATTTAAGGTTGGAAGCTATTTTTTTTATTTATATACTTTTATGAAGAACGCTTTTATATATCACTATTTCAATGATTTTTTAGAGTAGAACTTATTAATTAGGCAAACAACATTGTATTATTAATAAAAGTTCTTTTTTGCTTAAGTCTCTACCATAAAAAAATTCATGTGACTTCTGTACCAGTATAAAAACTAATTCTACACTTTTTTTCACAACTAACACGGGCTCGCGATGTGTAGCAATAAAAATATTACAAAGCTTCTTATGTAGTTTTTTAACTTAAGCGTTGTAACTTTTATCACTTTATTAATGAGAACAACTTCATTAAGCGCTTAAAAAATAATATTAGAATACGTGAAAGTATTTTAGGCTTTGATAAAATATATTTTTTTTAAATGGTGTGTTACTATTAGTGTAAGCTACCTATCATGTTATACTTTTCATATTTTATACACAACTGTTTAATAAAAGATGTCAGGAGGTAATTGATAAAACACGGTTTGGTGTTAATTTTTAAAATTATAAGTTGCTATATGGAATAAAACTTTATATATTATTAATTTCACAATCATAATAATCTACCTTTAATAGGAACTTTAACGTTTCTTATACTAAAGCCTAATAGTTTGATAAAAGTTAGTTTAAACTATATAAATAATTATAGTTGCTCTACAATTTATATCTATTACCATTAGAATCACCAGTCTCACTCTATGAGACGCAATTTGGCTAATTTAAGCTATCCTGGAGATGGAATAAATTTTGCACTCTAATATATATATTTAATTAATTTTACTCGTTTGCTATAAATCTTAAAGAACTGATTAAAAAAGGATACGTATAAATCGTAGCATTTACCTTCTTAGTTCTTATTATAGAAGTTGTAAAAATATTGTTGTAAGTGTTCTGGTTGCGTAAAAGATTTAAAAACCTTTCGCTTCTTAACTGGCACACTTTTATAAGTATATTTTACCACTTTAACAGTTTATTACATTTTTTAGTTAATGTATACTTTATTTAAATAAAAATTTTAATATATGACAAAATAAAAGGCTTAGTTATCTCAACTTCGTGGTAGATAGCCCCCAATAACAGAGGTATATTAAAATTAAAAGTTTAAGTATATAATAAGCTAAGTAGGCTCTAAAATATCGGCTAAACACTGTTACTAGAATAAAATTCTTTTTTTTTCCTTTAATTATATTGTATATAGCCTCATCCTTATGATATTATAAAGTTAAGCAAAAGAGTCTAGATATTAATAAGTAGCTATTTTTTAAATTTTTTTATAGCTTAATTCGGTTTTCGCCTCTTTAAAGGTAAGCTTTAAAAGATATCGAATCCGAAAAAGAGACTAATTTTCTAAAACTAATTAGGTCAGAATGGCTATACATATGCTAGCGCATAACCTATTGCCACAATATTGATATTGGTTCCCTTCTTTAGACAGGCGAAATTAGAGAAAAATTAGACTGTTTAAAAGGCATTTTACCCCCTAAATAATTTTACGGCAGAAAGTTTTATCTAAATTTTTTATAAGCTATGCCCACATCCTTTAAAAATTTTATGATTGAGCTGAGTGTTAAAAACGCCGCACGAAACAACTTGAAACAAAAGACCCTTAAGGGAGACTTGTACAGTAAGAAATCCATAATATTTAAATTTTATTAAGGTAAAACAAAAATTTACTGTCCTTTTAAGCCCTTATGTTTGTTTAGTTTAAAAATTTATAAACTTGAGGCAATGACTAACACAACCATCTATTACATAGGGCAATGCAAATGTAGGCACGCACCAGGCGGCCGACGCCAGTTTCATATTATTAGAGTAGTGTTTTATTGACTAGTTAAGTCTCGTGAAAATAAGCCTTTGAGGACTACCTAAAAAGTCATTAGGGTTAACGACTCCAGCTAAAACTCTCGATGTAGAGTAACCGGTTAAAAAGGTAAAACTATCATAACTGGATTGAGAGTTGTTGTCGTGGCTTGGATTAAGAACATTGGCGTATCTACTCAAGGCCGCCTCTTAAGATTCTAATACAGAGCATCGCCAAGCACAAACCACGGCGCCCTATGGCACTTGAGGCGAAGACCCTCTGGTTGGCGAGCTTTTACCCACCTGGTAAATGTGTATGTCATGATAAATTGAATTACATGACGACATACCTTCAAGCGTCGAAAGTAACCCCTTAAAAATCGACGCCAGTAGGAAAGTGCGTTTAGATACAGTTTCCTGCTAAGTAGGTTTGAAAAACTTAGAGATGGTAAGTCGCCATATTATCTGCGCAGAGGGTGGCAAAGGACCAAAGGCACCTCCGCAAACAGAACTCGGAGGAAAGGGTGCGGAACGCACATCTCTAGAGGCCTTAAGGAAATACATGCTATAAAAGACAGCCGTTAAAGTAGAGATTAAGCACATCGTAAAGACCCGCGGGAAGGATAGCAAGGAGGATGGTGTTTGACGCCTTATAATAATAAAACTTAAGAGCCGTCCACCCTGTCAGACGGGGGGCAGATAGCGTGAAGGTTATACTACTCTCGTTTATCTGTTAAGAATGCTTTAAGAAAACTTAACAATGATCCCATACATATATAAAAAAAATGTTTTAACGTTTTTTGGTAACCTCACCCTTAAGAATTTAACATTGTAACATTACGCTTTACTCATTCTTTATGTTCTCGTGGTTACTTACTTAAACGTTTTAGTTGTATCCAAAAACACTTTTTTTTATGATTTACATAATCGTTGTTTAAGTCAAGATGCATAGGCAGAGTTACAATTCCTCTGGTATTCTCGCAAGAAATAAGTTTTACTTTTGGTTCTTAAATGAGCAGTATATCGAAATTTGTGTATGTATATATATAAAGGTATATTAAATGTAAGGGTTAGAATATAGCTATGGATATTATGTGTATAAACAAGTAAGATCATGTAGAAAATATATAAAACACAAGATATATAAAAAATATTTAAAGCAAAGAACACTTATAGACCGGTTTTCGTCTGTATTTAAACTTTCTCAATAGGTCAAAAAATGCTTTCGTAATTGTAATAGAAATTTAACTGTACCAGAGATTGGTTTCTATAAAATTTTACTCGTTATTTGGTTCCTAATTGATTTCACGAATTCTATCAATTCGTCACAAATTTTATGAGCAACCCAAAAAAGAATTTCAAGGGTCGGTATGCTTAAAAAGTTTTGGTGAAGTAAATGTGTGTCAAATTATTTTGTATGCGGAAATAAGTTAATTTCTCTGTTCTTGTAATTTTATTGGTGGTTTCACAGGTAGTTGATTGGTTTACTTACGGATCATTTTTCCTGTAAAAATTTAGGTGTTTGTGTTTTGTGTTGGTATGCTCTGTGTATTTTGTTTTATGACTAGTATTTTATACTTGATGTATTATATTATTTATATTCGTGTTCAATGTCTTGTGTTTCCCGTTTTTGAAGAAAAAGTTTGCTTTTTTGCGAAGTTCTAAATAAAAACTAGTTAGTCAACTCAATCTTAGGCAAAGGTTATAATGACATCCTGATTTAACAACTTTTTATACTAAGACACGCAAATTTAGAGGCCGATCTATAAAATTAAAAACTTGTATCTTTTTATCTGTTTAAAAGTGCTTTATTTAGCTAATTAGTGTTTAATATTCGCAGTGGGCTACACAGTTATTTATTTTTTTATTAGCTTGTTTTCGTTCATTAACGCTCTCGATCTACGAAGTTTTTATATTTACCACGGATATATACTTGAAAAGTCTTTGTTACACCCACGTGCTGTCCAAAAAATTATTTTTTTTAGTTAAGATAATAAAATTTATCATATATAAAAAAAGAAAATTTAATATTTTCCTGTCTTCCATACTGACTTTGCTCTCCAATATTGGCGGGTCTTGCTACCTTGACATAATTAACACTTTAATTTCAAGTAAAGGTGTATGTTAATAAAAACATAAGAGATAAAAAAAAAATTGCAAAAAGGTAGTTTACTAAGGTGCTGAAGTTGATCTCACTTCAAGAATTAAACAATGAGCTTTATAACAGTATAGCATTACTAAGTTGAATAGGTAATTTTAAGATGTTTTCGTATATCTCTACACGTTTTTACGTCTAAGGACGGCAGTAAAGGCCCCTTTAGCGAAGCTCTTATATGCGGTCTTTCCGTTTTTAAACTTCATATACAAACAAAAATGTCTACTTTTATTTTTAGTCTGTAATCATAAGAGTTAAACTTTAAACTCAACAGGGTGAAGGACCAATTCGTTATAAGAGATTTAAACCCTTTAACGATATTTTTAACCACGAATTAGTATTACGCTTGTTGCAATACAAGCAAATTGGAGTCGTTTATATTAACTTTCCTTTTCTACGCATAAGATTGTCTCTTAGTTTTTACCCTTAACTTATTTAAATAAGTTTCAGATAAAGGGTTAATAATTCGAGTTCTCTCTCAACAGACTTGTATTTGCAGAAAATGCAAAAGATCGCACTTAAATAACGTCAATTTTAACTTAAAATTCAAAAGTTCTTATGCTGCCACAGCTTTATAATAGATATCTACATATTTCTAGGCATAAAGATAAAGAAATTAAATAATATTTGATATTTACTTAAGAATTTCTTCAAGGCCACTAAATTCTTCGAAGAAAGCAGTAAATAAGTTAATTGCGTTAGTGATATCATCCAAACCACACATTTCTCTTATTGAGTGCATGCTCAGCTGCGGGTTCCTTTATTAAAAAAAAATTATATTAAATAAAGTTTAGTTGCACAACGTTTATAAACCATTAGTTATAAATTTTATGTTATTTACCGTTAGCTACTACGCAGAACTTTTTATAAATAAACCTTGAATAAAAATATTTAATAGTAATTAGGACAGTAAAATATACTCTTATGTGAACTGTTCGTTTGTGTAACCTTTAAGATAATGTACTTCTATGTAGATGCTTTATTTTACCCGATATCTACTGTTCTGATTCCAAGGTTTGTAGCTAGAATTGGACCAATAGTACTTCCACACGGGGAGTCATTTCTTACGCAAAAATCCTTTAAACATTATTATAAATATTTTTAACAAGCAAAAATAAAATAGTTGAATAAAATATTTAAACTTTGCAAGAAAAAAGGTTTATAATAGCCCCAAAAATAAAAACCGTTTATTATTTTGTTTACAATATATTCTGCCTATGAAGTAAGCAAAATTAATAATAATAAAAAAAGAATTAGCACAATTTTTAAACTTAGCGGTATACTTGTTTATAAAGCTCGCGGGACAGGAGCCCAAAAAAAAGGCCTCCATCTATATGCGGAAAATCACTTGATTTATGTATTTTTTTAAATAAATTTAAATAAATTTATTCTATTTCATTAATAAACCAGTGAAAACCACTGATCAACTACAAAACAAGTGACTAATGTTTTCCTATATCATAATTTTCGTTTTACAGGTTTAAAACCGAAAACTAAATGCATTTTTAGCCAATGAAGTAATATATTGTAGATTGAATATGCTATAACCAAAATTTGATGGTATTTATTTACAATTTAAAACCAATAAAAGCAAATCATCTTTATATGGGACTACTGTTACTTTTTTTGTTCTCCTTTATAAAAAATAGAAGTAGTTTACGTAGGGTAAAAAAAAAAATTAATAAGAACAATGTTGAGTAAAAAATTTGCTTCCTTCACTTAAATTTTTTAATAGTTTTAATAGTGTTTACTTAAAGTTCACTTAAAAAAAGGTATTAACCAATTACTGGTTCACATATGTTTTTTCTGTATCATAATGATAACATTTATAGCTTTCAATTCCCACGAAGAGCATTCGAGCGCTACTTACTCGGTCACGTGGCACAGGCAAAGTGCCCTCAAGTGAGCAACCCTCATGTTTATAATATAAAATTTATTCTTATCACTGATTTTCACAGTAAAAGAAGAAACAAAATTCGAACTGACCTAAAAGAAAATGTTTTACTAACTTTTAAAAAAATGAGTGCAAAACGTAGACGGTATAAACCCTTTATGATTAAATGATGCTATTGTGGGCTTTCTGAATGGCTCAAAATCTAAACCGTGAAACTACATTGGCTATTCTAACTTTCAATTATGATATATGTAAATTCCGAATGCTGTTTGCTTACGAGATTAGCCACGTTCGCCTGAAAATCAACGACATTTTATATAACTTCGTACATTAAAAACTTTTTAAATGCAGTAAAAAAAATTCTCTTCGTTGACTCATGCTGCCAGTTATAAACAACAAGGAAAAATAAGTCACTCATAGGTTTTTTTATAACTGGATTATATATTATTATAAATTGTGCCACTGTAATGAAATCTTCCCAAATTTTTTTTTAATGATGATTAAACCAATGTACGCATATTTTATCACACCAATGAGCTCTTATTAATATTTTTAATATAAAAATTTATGAGTAGGGATTATACATTATTAAAAGAAAGTACTAAACCACGCTATTTAATAAGATTAATCTAAGAAAAATAAAATAATTATACCTGAATTGTAATGTTCCGTTTATGCGCAATATTTCTAATAAGCGCCGCTGTCTCTGCAGTGGTTGCATAGCGTTGATTCGAATTGAATTTTATGACAGGACCGTGATGGAGAAGAGGCTGATGATTGGCTTCATGGGCTTCCGGATGTTGGGGATGAAGCTTTCAATAAAAAAAAGAATAATAAAAAAGAAAAAATGACGAAGTTTAAGTACTTAATAATAAAGAAAGCAAAAATTAATATATTGAAAAGTAATAAAAAAAATGATTATAATAAGTAAAAATTATTATAATAGTATAATAAAAAATGCTGAAACGCGTGGGAAAAATATACTAATATACGTATATAAAAGCTTTCCTAACTACCAAACAACTATTACATACAAAGAAGCTACAATTAGATCAGAAGTAAAAAAATAAAGACTTTTTTTGTAAAAATTCTAAGAAATATATAGTAATAGATTGTTGTATATTTTTTATGCAAAACGGGAGTATTGCTTAACGTGTAGTGACTTGCAGCATGGGAAATAAATAAAAACGTATTAAAAAAACTTATCATAAAAAATAAATTAAATATTTTAATTTATTCAAAGTGAAAATAATATTCACAAAATTATTTTACACCCAAAAGTTGGAATATTTCAATTTCCTTTTAAAACTTTTTTTATTATAAATATTTGTAACTTATAAAAAGACGGGAAAAACATGCTACCCAATATAAATTAAATAGCCTTAAAAATAATGAAAAGCAAAGAACCCAAAAAATGGGCATAACCATCTTTTATTTGTTTAAAAACTTCATTCAAGGTAGTGAAAATGCTCAATAAAATTTATAATATTCAAAAAAATCGTAAAATTTGTAATAATAATAACAATTGAAGTGGAAAAAAGACTATAAACTTAAAAACCAATAGGAAGGCTTCCATTTACTTCCACTCCAATGCGTGACAATTATTGTGCACATTATTTTGTTATAGCGAGAGCAATTTTTGGCTCAATAATAACTAATTTGGTAATTTATGATTTTCATTGCACCACAGTAAAGCACATTATTATAATAATAATTATAAATAAATTTCTTAAATATTTATGTATAATTTTTTATAATTCACTATAATTCGTGAAAACATATAAAGTAAAAATTTTTGATCAATAATAAAATATTAAAAGAACTGAAAAAATAATTAAAATTAAAAAATACTACAAAATTTCATGATTTCGTTCAACGAGACAATAAAATTACCGCGTAGCCTTTAAGAACCAAAAACTCAAAATATAGAGTGAAAATTTTATATTTGCAAAAGAGCTTACAGCGTGGGCCATATCCGCACTGAGTAGAAAAGAGCGCGCAATCGACATCCCCAACTTTTGGAAGGAAATAGAAGAAAAAAATTATTTAAGGGTTAACATATAGAATTAAAGTTTCACTACTTCTTCTGAATTCAAAAATCCTCCAATACGATTAATTGTTTGTTGTAAAAAGTTGGAGGCAGCGCCGTACGCTATTAAAAAATGTATTATAAATAAAAGCGGGACTTTTACAAATTAAAAAAGTAATTATAAATGTTTTATTAAAATCAGTAGATTCATAATAATAGATAATAAAAGGATTGTGCAGAAATACATATAAATATTATAGTTCCATTGGAAATTATTAATACATTTCAAGAAGAGTAAATAATAGTGGACATCACTATAAAATTAAAAAGTTAAGAGGAAGCATAAAAATAATTTCATTAAAAAATAATATTCTATCTAATAATTAATAATTATAAACATGTTTACTATATAAATTGAATGGTAAAAGGATATAAGAAAAGATATAGTTTTATTGGTAATTATTATAATAAAATATTCACTAAAAATAATTAATAAAATTCACTAATTTAATTGGTCTAAGAAAACTATACCCCAATAACTAATAATAAACCAATCAAATTCTTTATTATTACCTCTTAGGCAATAATAATAACCTATATTTTTCGGAATCGAGTAGTACCAATACAAAATTTTTTAAAAAAAAGTTCTAAAATTACAGCTAATATTAATCACCTGAATTTGATCCGATTTCCTATTCAGGAAAGATTGCCATATTAATACCAATAAAAATAATGATATAAATATAAGAAAGTCTTGAAAAATAAAGAATGAAAAAAGAATAAATAAAAATAATGGGAAAAAAATATTTTTCATGAAAAAGTATATAAAATAAAGTAAATTTCATAAAACATTTAAGAAAATTGAAGACTTTAATAGAAAGAAAATGTATTAAAAGCCAAGTTGTCATATTAGTACAATAACAATAATGAAATAAAGATAAGAAAGTCTTAACAATTATAGAATAAAAAAATAGGAAATAAAAATAATGAATAAATTTTTTTTAAAAATAATTATATAAAGCAAGTCGTTTGTATAAAATTAAAAGTAAAAGTAAATTTCATTAGAAAAATTAAAATTAACGAATGAAGTTTAAAAATAGCAGAAATTGAAAAAAAAATAATAATTTCTAAAAATAAAAAAGAATTTTTTTAAATATAAATAATAAATCTTTATTCTAAAAAAGTAAAGTTGTTGGGACTTTGGAAAAAAAATTAATGATATTCAGCAGACACGAGACAAAAAGAATATATATTTTCTATATTTTTGTCAATAGAATTAAAAATTAAACAAAAGAATAATAACGATAAAATATAAAAATACTTTCATAAAAAAATATGGCATTATTATTTTTTTAAAAAAAATTATAAGAAAAGTTAATACTAATAAAAAAATAAACTAAATATTATTTTAAAAAAAAAAAGTTTAACAAAAAAAAAAAGTTAATAGTCATAAAAAATATTACATTTATTTTTCCTTTAAAAAAAAGTTATTAATAATAATATTAACAGTTTCATAAGGAAAAAAAATTATGAAAACAAAAAAATATATAAATAAGTTAACGATCTTAAAATTTTTTAGAAAAAAATTAAGGAAAACAAAGTAAATTTACTAAAAGGTTAATAATATAAACATTTTCATTAAAAAAAGTATATATAATTTTTTTTTATAAAGTTTAAAGCAAAAAAAAATAATTAAAAAAGTTAATAATAATGTTAACATTTTCATAAAAACAAGCACACAAAATTTTTTAAAATGTAAAAAAAAATAAAGTTAATATTAATATTAACTTGTTTATATAAAAAAAGTTTAAAAAAAAAGAAAAAGAAAGAATAATAATAATATTAACATTTTCATAGGAAAAAAGAATATATATATTTTTAAAAAAATTTAAAGTAGACAAATAAAATTAACAAGAAAGTAATAAAAATACAAACATTTTTCATAAAAAAAATTTAAAGATAACGAAAAAATAAAAAAAAAAGTTTAATAATTATAATATTAACATTTTAATGAAAAAAGTAAATATTATTTTAAAGAAAATATAAAGAAAACAATATATATATATATATAAAAGTAGGCGAGGTCACAAGACTGCGATAATTGTTCTTATATCCACAGCGCACCAAGTGACAAAAACTAAAACCCCCAAAGCCCACGAGATTTTCTTAAGAAGGGTTAAAAAAAGAGGTATTGTAGCTCTTTCAGCATTCATTAATAATATTGAAATCATCATAAAGAAAAAAAAATTATTTATTTTTACGTTTTTACTAAATTTTATTAAAAGTAATTATATTTTATTATATTTTATGAAATTGTTAATAATATTATCTTTTTATAAATTTTTTCTGTTTTTCACTAAATTTTATTCAAAAATAGTAAATAATGTTTACAATAATATTAATATTTTCCTGCAAAAAGTAAATATTGTTAAAAAAATTGATGAGATTGAAGTCTTCATAAAAAAGTAAATATTGTTATTTTTAAAAAAATTGAAAAGTTAATAATAGTAATATTAAAATTTTCATTGAAAAAAGTAAATATTTTTTTTTGGAAAAATAAGGAAAACAAAAGAGGTTAATAAGAAAATTAACAATAAAAATATTTACATCTTACTATAAAAAATTCAATATTATTATATTTATAAAAAAGTTTAAAGAAAACAAAAAAAGTAATAATTAAAACATTAGTAAACATTTTTTTCCTGAAAAAGTTAGGAACACAAAAAGTAAAATGAAAAAGTTTATATAAATAGTAATATTTATTAATTTTTTTTCTAAAAAGTTGTATAAAAAATTGTAACCAGAAATAAAAAAAAATTATTTTGAGAAATTATTAATTAAACTTTTTAACCAAAAAGAAAGTAGAAAGTAAATTATATAATAATAAAGATTATTACAATTTTTTTTATTATAAATAAAATTAAACTATAAAAATATATATATAAAAATAACTAATAAATATTTATTCATAAAAATTATTATAAATAACTTATAATGAATATAAAAATTAATAAATTCATAACTATTACTATCAATAAAAGAATTGTGTAAATACAATTTTTTAGCAAGAAAAATAATAAATAAAAATAGGAATGCCAAAAAAATAAAAAAGCTTTAGTGAATAATGAAAAGTAACAAATAGAAAAGTTTGTATATAAAAAATAATAAAACTAAATTACAATAATATATTTAATAAAAAGTGTAACGAAAAAGATAATAAAATCAAAACGTCATAAGCGAATAAAAAATTTATTCGTTACATGAAATATAGTGGAGTATATATATTAAATAAATAAATAAAAGTTAAGAATAAGACTTTGGAAATAGAATGGAACATTATTGTAAATAAATAAAAAAATTCAAATAAAAGTAAAAAATATAAAAATAACATCATAATTTTAATGAAATTTTACAAGAATATTAAAAAAAATGCAGTAAAAATAATAACAAAAGTAAGTGTTTAAGAAATTTTTATAAAAAAATTTCAAAACTTTATAAACAGTAAGAGAAAGACATGAAAAATAATGAACAATAAAAAAAATAACGAAACTTCGTTATCAAAAAGCGCAAGTAAATAAACATTAGACTCGTTTTTTAAATTTTCTTCTCGAGAAGCATTAAGTAAAGCCTAAAAAGAAGTTTTATTATATAATTAAAAATAAATATAGAAACAATAAAAAGAAAAATATTAAAAAGTAATAAAGTAATAAAAATTATTGTACTTAAAATGTTACAAATAACAAATAAATTATAAAAAGTAAAAATATTTTATATGGAATATAAAAAAATATTTATATTCCAATTTAATATAAAAATAATAATAACAACAATATTTCACAGATATATTTTAAATAAAAAATATAAAAATGGTAAATACGTAAAATAAGAAATACAATTTAAAGAAAAAAGGTTTCATAATTATATAAAAAAACACAATTTAAATAATAATAAACAAATATTTTAAAAAAAATTTCATTATTAATAATAATGAATAAGTATGTAGTACAAATAAAAATATATATAAAAAATACTCACGAAAAAGTCATGCTTATTAGTATTAAAAATATATTAGCCAATAAAAAATAATATAAAACTATATAAAAAAATATAAACCAGTAAAATATATATAAAGAAACGCATAATAATACTAAAAAAATTTCATTAAAAGAAGAAAAATAATACATTAAAAATAATGAGAAAAATATCAAGTTGCACATTTTTAATAAAAAATAATAATTAATAAATAAAAATTATAAAGTTAATTTTATTTACAAAATAAATACAATAAATGTATTTTTTAAAGTTTTTATAATAAAATTTATTAAAAAGAAATATAAAAAAAACAAATAAAGAATAAAAAATTATAAAATTTTAATAATAAAAAAATTATATAAAAATATATTAACAAAAATATAATAAAAAAAATTATAAACAAAAAGTATTATGAAAAAAATTAATTTCAAGTTCTAAAATACCGAACAAAACAAAAAAAAAAGGTAGTAACAAATAAAAGTGATAAGCATTAAAAAAATGAAGACCTTTAAAGAGGTATAACAACCAGTAAGATTATCGAGACGAGCTGAAAATATAAATTCATCTTTAAGGCCACCAATTGTAGCGGGTTGATGATCAGCGAGACAAAGTTCAAAGTCGAGAATATTCTCCACTACATAAAAATTCGGGAAACATTTTTAAAAAAATATAATATAAAAATTTTATATTTTATTACATTTATTAAATGTTTAGAATTTCACTTAATATTAATAAAAAAATAATATAAATATAATAAACTATTTAATAAAAAAATTATCTTTAAATAAATTTATAAAAAAAAGTATAAATATATAAAAGACTGTTACATGTAAATAATAAAGAATACATATAATATATAAAATAGTAAACACAAAAATATAATTAATGGAAATGGTAATATAAATATAAATCAATATAAATAAAAACATAAAAATTCGGGAAACTTTTAAGAAATAATGAATGGTCTATAAAATAAAACTAATATATTATAAGATTTTTTTTTAATTAGTTAAAAAAAAATTACGAAAAAGATAATATTCTTTACTACATAGAATTCATGACACTTAAAAAAAAAGTTAATTAGTAAATAAAAAATTATTTTATTATACATATTTCAAACTTTTTAAAATTGTATAATAAATGAAAAAATATTCTTTACTACAAAAAAAATTCGAGAAAAAAAGCTTTTATTATAACATGTTTTCAAAAGTTGGAAAACATAGAAGAAAAAAATATATAATATTCTTCACTACATAAAAAAATTTAAAAAACTTTTAATAGGAAAAAAAATATATTTTAATTACCTTTTTTAACAAGTTAATATATTTATAAGAAAGAATAAATAATTATATATTTTATTGTTTTTTTTTAAAAGTTAAAGAAAATATAAAAATTTTTTAAATATGATAATATATTAAAGTTAATCTTTTATTACAGTTTTTAAAAGTCAGGTGAAATAGAGAAGAAAAAATATATGAAGATAGAAAAAGTTTTTTGTATTAATTATTTTTTTATTTTTCTTATGATCTAATAATATTATATATATATTGTCTTAATAAAAGTATATATAATACAAAATTTATGGTTGTAGAAAATAATTGTTGGGCTGAAATATTATAATATATTCATTAATTTATTACTCTCCATTCAGCGTCATCCAATAAGCTCTCATGTTGAGCTAAAAGTTTATATTGGTGGGATGTATAATTTTTTTTTTTTAAATTTTTTATAAAAGTCATTAATTTTTTTTAAAGTTTTTTCAAGCCAACAATAATAATTACTTTTGGGGTAAAGAAAAAAAAAGTCGACTTTTCTCACTAAAAATAAAACAGACTCCCCAAAAGATTATTAACGTTGAAGAGGCGCGAAAAAAAATACACAACATATTAAGAATGCGCACGAATCAACGGCTTCCGTTGATATATTGTTACTATAAAATTTCACCCCAACAAAGTGCAAAATTGTTATAGCAAAGTGCTTGGAGACATTTTTTTAATAAATTTTGGAAAACTTTATAAACAGCGAATTTAGTGGAGCTCTTATGAACTAAAATACCAATAGAATATTAAGAAAATATACTGCAGCCACCAAAAAAGTTACTCATGTAAAAACATTGCTTTAAAAAAAATTTTAATGACGGCAAGGGCACGTGTTAGATGCGATTTTTAATACGAGTTTACCTCCAAAAATATGTATATATAATGGAGCTTCCTTAACAAGGTTATAAAGTTTAAAAAGATCGTGCGGGTACACGTGCTGAGCAACTCTAAGAAATTTAGTTTTCACGTGTAAAATTTATTAAAATTATTCATTATAATAAACAAAATAGAAAAAAATGATTGGACTATTAAATATTGCTCAAATTTTTTATGAAAACAAAAAAATATATATAAATTATAATAAAAACCAAAAAAAATAATTATAATAAAAAAGTTTTAAGGTTTAGTAATAAAAAATATAAATATAAAAATGTTTCTAATAATAAAGTTATTATTATATAATATATAAACATAAAATATTATAAAAGTTTTATATATAAAAAAAATAAGAAATAGAATAAGAATTATTATTGAGTAAATAAAAATATATTAATACAAATAACTTTATTAATAGTTTTATATATAACAAAGTTTATATTATAAAAAATATATAAATAGAAACCGTCACAGTTTAGAGCCTCGGCAATGCAGGAAAGGAGCGTTGCAGAATGTTTAAAGTTCTATTAAAAATAGTTATAAAAGTAAAAAAAATAATGAAAAAATTAACATAATATAAATAAAAAAGAAAATAATAGTAGTAGAAGAAAGTATAATAATGATAATAAAACGATAATAAAATAAAAAAATATAATAAATAATATAAAAACAAAATAAAAAATGATTATTTAAAAAATAATAAGAAAAATATAAAATTATACTAAAAAATAATAAGTAAAACAAAAAATATTAATTTAAATAAAAATAATATATATAATAAATAAAATATAATAAAAAAAATTATACTAAGTAATGAATAAAATTAAAGATATTTTAATAAAATGATATTATAACATAATAAACATAAAATAAATATAACTTTATGTATGACAATAATTATATTAAAAAAATTAAAATGAAAATAAAAAAAAAATAAAGCAAATCATAAAAAAAAATAAAAAATAATAATTAACACTAAAAATATCAAAAACTTTCAAAATATTAAAACTTTTTAGTATAAATTTTAATAATAAGTTTTCTCTATACAATGTTAACTATTTATATTATTACTAATAATTTTAATTAGTATTATTATTTGTAATTAAAATTTACCTTATTGTTTTTTTATTATATATTATATTCTTTTATTTTCATTTTTGTCATCGCGGCCATCCTAGGCATAAACTAGCTAATAAACTATTCATAAAAAGTGCCTGTACTGTACAAATACTATTACATACATATAGTACAAGCACTATTATTCACCCGCGCCATCCGGATCAAGAAACGATCCGAATGCATAAAAAAAGTTTATATATAATATCACTACGTTTTTTTTTAATAATAAAACTTTTCCTGGTTAATAATATTAAGTAAAAAAATATTAATAAAATAATAAAGTTAATCCTTTTTCTTATAAAAATTTTATATTTTTTACTGATTTTATTATTTTGTGTTTGTATAAAAAAGTGTATTATTAGTAATAATAAATAAAACTTTTAAGTAAGATAATAATAATTAGTAAAAGTAATAAAAAATAATATCTTACAATATTCGTTCTTGTAACATTTATTACATTTACTATTTATATTATTATTTTATTATTCTGTATACTGAGAATTTACCTGCTGATAACTTTTTGATAATTCTTCTTGAGGAAGAAGATCTTTATTATCTCCGCTGTAGATAAAAAGTTTTACATATATTAAACTATAAATAAAAAAGTAAAAGTTTATAAAATATAAAAATATAAAAGAGGAAAAGTATAAAAAAAAAAAAGAAAAAACTATAAAAAAAAAGGTTAGTAAAAAAAAGTTATATAAGTAAAAATATTCAGATATAAAATAGAAACAGTTAAAAAAATAGTAAAATATAAATAAAAAAAGAAAAAACCTAAAAAGATATAAAAATCATTAATTATTAGTTGTAAAAAGCAAAAACTTTATAAACTAAATAAAAATTTTAGGGCTCATTATTTTAATGTGCGTCACGCTTTTACCAAAAAATACAGGACGATATAATTTTTTGGTACTAAAAAATAATTCATTTCAGTAAAATTAGTGTTTTGTGTAGTTCAAGATTTTAAGGGAAAATAACGAATATTGTTTTTTGTTAATATACTCCAAAGCATAAATCTATAAATTTTTATATAATATTATTAAGCTTGCACGTTTTTTATATTCATTAAAAATAATGTAAATATAAAAGTTTTTTTTGTAAGATTTTAATAATTTATTTGTAAAAGTTTCAAAAGTTCCTATGTTGGGTATACAATAACTATTCTGATTGGTATAAGATTTCTATTCTACAAGATAATTGTTAAGTATAAATCATTAAAAAAAGTGGATATTTATAACGCATTCATGATTTTTTAATTAAATTAATAATTTTTTTTGCTTATTTGTTTGCGTTTGCACTTCTTATTAATATTAAATAATTATTTCTTTATATATAAATTTTACATGTAAAAAAGCTTTCATTGGTAATTTGTAATGATATAATAAGCATAATTTTTTTTTTCTATTGCTTATTTAGTAAACTTGAAGCCCTACACTATAAAATTATTGTCCTTAGAAAAGTTTATTGTGAGGGATTGGTGATTTCAATGAAGTCATCCTTATTAATTTTATTGGTTGTTATTTGAGCAAAAATAGTCAACTTGTGCATTTATTTAATAATTACTTATTTGTTTCATTAAAAGTATTACAACTTTTAAATTCAGTTGGTGTATTTATACGGTCATTTGGTATTGGTGCGTACAAAGTTATATTTTTTGCAATTCATATAAGAAAAATTTTAAGGTAATTTTTTGATATATTTTACTTCATTAAAAGTTTTTAATGATCTTTTCTGCATACCATAACCGTAATGAATAAAAATACATAAAATTTCTAAAACTTTTAATTTACTGGCAGATAATTTTTTTTTTACGTGTCATTATTTTTGATGTTAAAGCGTTCATTATAAAACAAAATATTTATAAAACTTTCATTAGTTTTGCTGCTGTAATAGCGAAAGTTTACGATTGGTTATTATAAAAACCTTCTATCAGTAAATTTATATATTTGCAATGTTCAATAATTTTAATGATGCATGTTTTTTATGAGGTCAATATTTGTAGAAATATATGTTTAATGCATTTCATAAATATTATAAATGTTAATTACTTAATTTGTAAAAAAGTTAACAGTGATTAAATAACTTTTAAGCAATACATCATTCTCAAAAAAAAAGAAGAACGCCATTGGTCAATACAATAAGCAAGTAAAATTTTAGTGAATATACATTTAATTTTTTACAATTAACTTTTTAACAAATAAATGTTTATATATACTAATAAACTTAGCTAATATACCAATGAAAAACTAAATACGCCTAATTAACTTTTTTTTAAAAAACTGTTTAACAAAAAAATAGAGAATTCTTCATAAATATATATTAGCCAATAGAAAAACCATTTATAAGAAGTTCCAAAAATGGGAATAATATGATTTTCAAGGTTGAATTTAAATCCATCCTAATCATAAAAAAATATGACTAATCAGAAAAATCCTTCACTAAAAATTTTTTAATTAGAAAATTGCAAAAAATTTAATGAAAAAAAATTTTTTTCACTAAAGTTTTCTATTATTAAAAATATTGAAAAAAATAATTTTCACTAAATTTCTTTCTTATAATTATTTTTCCATATAATTTACGATTAGAAAATAAATAAATATTATTATAAGTATAAAAAACTTGAGTTTTTTAATAACAATATTGCAAAAAGTTTTATAAGTAAAAAATAATAATATTCTCACTAAAGTTTAATATAATAATAAATGTTGCAAAAATTTTCACTAAATTTTTTTCTATCGATAATTATATTTCAAAAAGTTTTATGCGTGGAAAATATTAACAAAAATAAACAACTTTCACTAAAGTTTTCTATTATTAATAGTATTATTAAATATTATCATTATATTTTATTCTATTAATAATTATAGTTAAAAAAGTTTTATGCGTAAAAAATATAAAGAAAATATAAAATTATAAAAAATCCTTTAATAGCAGTTAATAATAACTTTAAGTTATTGGGAAGTTCATGAAAAAAATTATTGAGTTTAAAAATATACAAAAACTTATTTTATAAATTCATTAGTATATTTAAAAAAATTATAAAAAACGTTTAATATAAAAATATACAAATAATCTAAACTTTTACTTATAAATACTAATAATAACAATATAAAATATTCATTAAAAAAGAAAACTTTATAATGGTAATAAAAACGGAAATGACCTGATTAACGCTGCGCTGCATATGAATAGCGAGAGTAGGAATTCGAAAAACCGGTCGGTCGATATGGACAAGTGCTTGTCGGATGGACCAAGAACTGCCCTCGCACATAACCCTTCCGGCCACCTAGAGCAGATTAAACAGTCAGTGCGTTGTGACACGTGAGTAGTATAAAGGAGGTGGTCAGGCGATACTTATAGGGGCCTTTTATATAAAAAAGGTTAAGTGCAATATACTACATATATAGAAATCACGAGGCTCATGTTTACCACGTGGATTGAAGAAAAGATGTAATGCGACAAATATACAAAATCCATGTGACTAATACCAGTCATTTGACTTTCCCGGAAAAAATATATATACTGTCGTTTCCTTTCCGATTCAAACACGTGACACATAACTGCTTACGTTATCACTCACTTACTAAATTTGCACACGTGTCCTGCTAATAACGCGCCATATGACTACTCTTCACGTGCTTGCTCACAAGTTCTAGACGTTTAAACCACGTGATCTTCTCTAGCACGTGGAAAGCGAGGGCCTTACACATGTTTCTGTCAGCTACCAAATGCATAATATAGTCGCCTTTTTAGACAATTTGACACAATATATATGCAACAGAACGGCACGGTCAGTCGACTTTGTAATAATTGAAAGAGGAAACCTATAGAATGGCGCTAAAATTATATGAATAGCATAGTATTAGCATATTCCTGTTGATTCGCCGGTGAATAATGGTGCTTGTAGTATATGTATGCGATAGGTACTCTTAGAAAAGAGAACTATTTACTAGTATATTATATATATACTACGGCGAGCCCCACTAAAAAAAATTCAAAAAAATGAGGGGCTGCACTGATAAAAGCGTCTCCTTAAAATCGTTGTAACTATAAAAAAGTGGCAGTGAAAAAAAAATAATGAAGCACAAATAGAAACCAATAGGCTAAAGTAACTCCGTGAATACCAATAAGATAAAAGCAATATATATAAAGTAAAATAAAAATAAAAAATAAAATAAAGAATTTTTACATTATAAACCATACACCTAATCATAATGTAATAAAAACCAAATTAGCCAATTAAAAAGGACACAAAAAATGATAAACAGGGAATAAGTAAATAAAAAATAATGGTCACACCACTAGAAAATAGCCCAACAACAACAAAAAAAAATAATTATAGTAATAATAAATAAAAATTATTTTTTGAAAAAACATTTTTATTTCAAAATTTTATTTAAAAAAATAAAAATTCATAAAAACTTTTAAATTTAAATAAAATAAAAGTTTACAGGGCCCTTGAAGTTATATATAAAACTATATAAAGCTAATGAAGCTAAAAAAAGTTAGTAATACAATAATAATTTGTTATACTTTTGTGGAAGTTAAAAAATTTCAAAACAAAATTAATAAACTTTTATCAATAATAATGAAAAAAATAAAGTTTTTTTTAATAAATGTAATGAAACTTATTTATAAAAAGCGCTAAAAATAGTGAAATTATAAAGCAAAAAATATCTAAAAAGCTGAAAAAATAATTATAAAAACTTATTTCAATGAAACCTTCAAATCTCGGTCGAACCACGTGTGCCATAAACCACCTCCATAAGTCTGAACGCCTATAACAAATAAATAATAGATGAAAACTTTAGAACGGAAAGAAATTCATATCAGAAAAAATTATGAAATATTTATAAAATAATAAAAAAAATAATCAAATAAAATTTATTAGTTTCGTTTTTCACTACAATAACGAAATTTAGTAACAATGAAATAAATAAAAATAATAATTTATTTGTATCGCTAAATAAAGTTTAAAAAAAACCTCAAAATGGTGTACAAACATTTTGTTTAAAAAAAAAGGAAGAAAAATGGTGCGAGAATATTTTTTGATGAAAATAATTATAAAATTCATTTAAACTAATAAAAAACGCCGTTAATGTAAAATCAGTAAATTTATAGAAAAGTGATAGAATAGATAACCACAAATAAAATAGAACAGAAAAAGTTTTTTAATATAAAAAAATAAATAAAGTTTATAAGTTTTAAAAACAAAAAGTAAAAAACTAAAACAAAAAATTTTAAATATTTACAAAATATAAAAAAATTTAATAAAAAAGTAAAGAAAAGAATTTAATATCATTAAAATTAGTTGAATAAAAAAATTTCAATTTTCTAATAAAAATGACGTAAAATGTATAAATATTATATAAATAATATTCTTTTATAATGTTAATAATACAACAGAAATATATAATATTACTAAATTTATAAATTAATATAAAACTTTTTATAAAAAAGATTTTATTAAAATAAAATTTTAAAGATTAATAGTAAAATATATAAAGCAAAATTTATTGATAATAAAGTAAATAATATTTATTGTAAAAATAGAAATATATAGAAAGAATAAAGAGAAAAAAGATGTCAAAAACAGTATTAACTTATTAAATATAAAAGTTATTATTGACAACAATAAATAACAGATAACAAAATAGTAATAATAATGAAAAGTATACCATAAAAAAATAAAACTAACGCTATTGTACTTAAAATTTTTAAATTTATTATAAGGGATTATATAGAAAATAATAAAATTAGTTAAACTATAGATAAAAGTAAAACCAATAAAGTAAAAAAATTAAAAGTAGAGAAAAAATGAACTCAATATCTTTTAAAAAGTAAAGTTTTCAGATAAATAACTAAAAGTATTTAAAAAAATATATATAAAAATTTTGAAATATTTTTCCAAATTTATTTTCCGTTAGATTAAAATATAAATAAAAAAATAATAAAATAATATATAAAAGTAAAAGATTTATGGATTGTATCGTAAAAGATTAAACCACAATAAGATATAAAAATTTTTTCTTGAAAAGAACTTATAAAAATACTTTAAAAAATTTTAAACAATCCAAAAATTTATTATTCATTTAAAATAAATCGTTATAAATTTATATATAAACAAAAATAAAATCAAATAATATATATAAAAGATTTATAAAATTGTATTAAAAAAGTTAAATCAATAAAAAATAATTTAAAAAAATTTCAATTAATGAAAAAGATTTACAAGAAAATTTAAAAAGTTTAAGTATTTTAGAAATAAAATATTAATAACAGTAAATATCGATAAATATATATGTTTAATATAAACTAAAATACTTATTTAAAAAGTAGAAATATTTGTAATATTATGTTAAAAAATTAATATCAAGCATTTTACCAAAAAAATATAGTTAAAAAAAATTTAAAAGTTATAAACAACTAAATTTTGATTCAATAAAAATAAATCATGGAAAATTATATTTTAAATAAATTGTACCGAAAAAAAAAATTATAACACAAAATTTACTAAAAAAATTAAATTTTAATAATCTTAAATTGAAATTTAATAAAAAGTATTAATTTATAGACAATTCAAAAATTCAATATTCATTGTAAATTTATATAAATTAAAATATTTATATAAAAAAATATTAATAAAACTCTATTAAAAATATTTAGAAACTAAATTTATTAAAGAAATTATAATCATAAAATTACTTTATTTAAAAAATTTCCATATTTATAAACAAATCAAAATTTAGTATTTATAAAAATAATTCATCAAAAATTTATATGAAAATATAACAATAATAAGGCAAAATATTAATAGGAAAAGTAAAGATGTATAAAATTGTATATAAAAAATTATATCACGAAATTTATTAAAAAATTTTAAATTTATAGATGTTTTAAAATTCGTTATTCATTAAAAGTAATTAGTTAATAAAACAATAATAAATAAAAATATTAATATAAAGGATTAAAGGATTTATAAAATTGTATTATAAATTCCAGTCACAAAATTATTAAAAAATTTAAAATTTAAAAATATTAGTTAAAAAAAGTTAAAAAATTATGTAAGAAAAAAAATTAGCTAAACAGTACAGAATTAGAATAAGAAGCGAAATAATTATATTAAATATTAAAAATATTAACAAAATTATAAGATTCATAAAATTAATAAGGCTTTATGTTTTTATAATAAAAATATAATAATTATAGTAAATATAATAAAAAGTTAAATATATGTATATATAAACTGTTAGGTTTAACCAAAATGGCATAATAAAAGTGAAAATCTAACTAGTACAAAAATAATTAATTATTAAATTAAAAAAATATTAAACAGTAAAAGAATAAAAATCTTTAAAAAAAAGTGATGCTAAAATAAAAATGGTAAAGCGAAATTTAATTATAATAGTTGTGAATTTTTAAAGTAAAGAATTACAAAAAATCAAAAAAAAAATTACAATTATATAATAATTTTAGAAAAAAATAAAAAAAAAAGTCAAAAGCAGAAATTAAAGTTTTCATATAAATAATTTTAAGATTTTGTTAAAAATTTAATTTAAAAAAAATAAATGAAAAAAATGAAAATATAAAATGTTTATTTATAAAATTACTACTTTAATAATAAATTAAAAAAACAAATAAGATTTTCTATAATAGAAGTTAGAAGAATTTAATTAAATTTAAAAAAAAATTTTTTAAAAAAATTATAAGAATTATAAAGAGGAATAAAATTATTTTGTGATTGAAAATATCAATTCTAGAAAAAACTATTTTTAAAAAAAAAGTTAGAAAGTAAAAATTTAAGTTTTTATAAAAATTATTAATAGTTTTTATTAAGAAGTTTGGATTATAAAAAATTGAAACACGATAAATTAGTAATATAAAAAGTAGTTACTCTAAATTAAAATAAAAAGGAATAAAAGATTTTTTTATAATTCAAGTTAAAAGTTTTAAGGGTAAATGTTAAAGAAAATAGAAAATAGACTAAAAAAATTTATAATTAAAAAAAAATATAAATTATTTTGTTAAATACCAAAAATATCAATTTTTTTTTTATAAAAAAACTAATAAATTAATAAAAAATAAAGAAATTTAAAAATTCAAGTTTTTTATAAAATAATCTTAAAATTTAACTATAAAAATTTTAATCGTTAAAATTAAATAGAAAAAATAAGAAATTATTACTTTAAAAATAATTTAAAAAGAATTAAATTTTTTAATATAAATATAAAGTTAAATCATTCAAAATGAAATTTTATGAAAAAATAATTTTCAAAAAAAAATTGAAAAAATATATAAAAATAATTATTATATTGTTAATTAATAAAAAATATTGTCTATAAAAAAGATTATAGGTATAACTAAAATTTAATAAAAAAAATAAAAAGTAGAAAAAAAATATATTAAATACTAATTAACAAAAATAATAGTTAGAAAATTTAAAAAAACTCAATAATTCATAAAAAGGACTTACTATTTCTCTATAAATTTGAAAAATTAATAAAAATTAAGTGATTAATATAAATAATAAAAATAATTTATATAAAAAGCAAAAATAATAAAAGTTTCTAATAAATTTGATAGTGAAGATTACAATTTTTTTTAGGGAATATTAAATTTATAAACTGTCAAAAATACTAAAGTTTATTAATATATAAGAACAAAAAAATTTAAGAAAAAATCTGTTAAACAAGTAAATTTCAAAAAGTATTAAACATTTTTTATATTTTTTTATAAAAAGTTGAAGGAAAAAGTTATGTACTAAATAGATATCAAAAACTAATAATTATTCATAATTTTTTTTTAAAAATTTAAAAATTTTAATATAAAGTTAAAAAATTTAAAGTTGAGTAATTCATAGATATTAATGATTAATAAATATAAAAAAATTAATTTATAAAATTATATTAAAAGTTTAAGAGAATAAATTTAGATAATACATAAATATAAAAGTTTAATTATTTTTTTTATTATTTTAAGAATTTAAATTTTTTCATGAAAGTTGTATAACAATTCGCAAATTTTTAAAAAATAATTTTAAAATTAAAGTAGAAAGTTTAAAATAACAAAATATATTAACTTAATTAAAATATAAATAATAAAATAAGATAATTACTTATAAATAAAATAAAAATTAAATTAATTTACAAAAAGTTAAGAATAAAACTTGAATTAAGAAAAATAAAATAATGAAAATTGATTATTACATATAAATAACTAAAAATAAAAAAAAGATTTTAAAAAAAAAATTAGTAAATAGTTACATAATTATAAGGTAAATACCAACAGCGCAATAATTGTGTTTCACAATTTTAGAAATGGGTTTTAATTTTAAACAAGGGCTATCAGTGTGAGCAGCAATAATGTTAAATCCGCTTCCTTTACTGTAATTTCCGCCTAACTAAGTAATTCGGAAAAAAAATAAAAAAAAGAATAAATTTATAAAAACTAATTTAAATTAATTGTCAAGAAAATTTGACAAAAAATTAACTTAAAAATGAATTATAAAATTAGAGTAAATTATTATTCAAGAGTAGCAACAAGCAAAAGTTAAAAGTACAAAAAAAAAAGTTAAAATATATTAACGTGAGAAAATGTTCTAATAACTTCTATTTATAGTTTAAATCATTTGAAAGTAAATGTTAACAAGTTGATATAATAAACAAAAAATTTAATAAATTCTTTAAAACTATTAATAAAATTATCTTATTAAAAAATCATTTTTAAAAATTTCCAACTCTATATTAGTACTCTAGAAGAATACAAAATATTACGCTAGTATAAAATTTATTTAAAGTAGATAATTAATTTGTAAAAGTTTGCCAAAAAAGTTATTATTATAATATAATAATAAAGTTTGAAAAAATAAAAGTAAAGATATATAACCACAAGCATTCCCACTTACTCTTATTTTTAAAAAAATTATATATATAACAAAAGTTTTTATTGATGTAATAGATGAGGAAACTACTTTGCTAGATTTAATATATTATATTTATATGATAATTTCGTATTTACGGCAAAAGCAATGATAGAAGTCCCGTTCCGAATCAAGAAGTATTTTCTATGTATATATTAAAGATAATAAGTATTTATACTGGGAAGTGTGCTATAGAAATAATTTACCCTAAACTTTTAAGTATAAATTTATTATGTTCTTTAATTTCAATAAATCCTGCTTTTTCTAATAGTTGTTTGGCTTCCTGAACTGCAAACTCGCAACGTATTTTTTATATAAATATAATTATTTAAGCAAAAAAACTAAAAAAAAACCGGCATGAAAAGGAGAAGGACTAGAGTTTAGGAAATTAATAAACTCTGTTCCAGTTTCTTTATAATCAACCATTCTAAAACCTTAAAGAATGGCAGAATAGAAAATAAACCGCTACACTGCTCAACTTATTTTTATAGAAAAAATATATAAAACCGCAGTTAACCTACAACAAATAAGAAAAGACCAGAAACGAACTGCAAGCAAGAAAATGACTTTTTACTTATTTATTGCGTTGGCGTGTTTTAGGCTTAATCTACATTCCCTTTAAGAAAGTTCGGGAAGCTAAATTGTTTTTAAGTGATAATTATATTTATAAGAAAACTTTTCTTTAGATTAAAGTTAAATTAGCTGAGTAAATTTTCACTGTCTTTATAGATATTATTAGTAAGATTTATTAGTAAAACTACAATCACTGTTATTATTATATCAATTGCTATAAATAAGTCATAAAATTGTATCATAATTGTTATAAATTACTAATTGTTACTTTCGTTATTTTAAAATTACTATAGATATTACACTAATGACTTTATAAAAAGTAACAATAAAAGTAAAATATTACCAATTTCTACCGCAAATTATCGGTATAAAATATGAGCAAAGAGGTGATTTTTTGGTGAGTTATACAAATTCGCTTATAATTTTTTTTAACCGGTGCGACACAATTTTAAAATCGCATCGAAAATATTTAACATTTTTCCAATTATCAGTGATTAATAACAAATAATTCACTATCAAATAGTAAATTGACTTTAAATTATTTGCAAAAGGCTTTATAATAACCAGAACGCGAAATTATAGTTTTTTGTAAAGTAATTTTTTTTCCAAAAAAAAAATTTCTAGGGTAGCGAATATATGCATATTCTATCAAACTGCGCTTACTAATAAATTGCATGAAGATATAATTTTCATCGGTCCTTAGAATTTAATATAAAAGAGTTTATATAACTGTTTACATAATAATAATTAAATATATATATATATATAATATTGTTTTTTTGCACTTGAAAATTTTAACACTGTCTTTAGCGGTTTGGAATAAAAAATTAAATAGTTAATAGGGAAAACAACTTAGTTTAAACAGGAATAGTGTTAACTGTGCCCTCTGCAAAATTTGGCGTCAAAACTTGAATGTCATGCTCTATCCACACGTTTATAAACCCCAATCCGTTTATCAAATTTTTTTACAAAAAAAAAATCCCTCGCATACATTTTGTCTGTCTTTAATGACTGGAATTTTTCAAAAAATAACCTCTTAATAGTATTTTAAGAAGGCGGTTCCACTCTCTTTTGATAGTTTGGGGGATGCCGTAGTTCCACTCAAGAATTTTTTGTTAAAAAATAAAGTATAAACACTGTTATAACCAAAGAAAGATTATAACGTTCTACGGGGATAAACAGCGCGGAGGTACAGCAATAGAAATTCGGAAACTTGATACAAATACTAAGGAAAACCAGAATTAAAAATGAAGATAAGCAGAAAATATGAAAAGAGTAATTATATTGAAATAAAACTTTAAGAACAAATAGGAAAAAACTGAGAGTTAAGCAGAACAGTCAAGAACAATTGTAACAAGGCGCTTTATAAAAAGATGTAATAAAACCTAAAACCCCCCTTGATATAAACCTTTCCGAGCCACAAAAGTGCTGGTGCCTGCCAAATTAGGTACAAGGTGTAAACCTTTAAGACTGTAACAAACACCCCAATTGAGTAATACTTCTTTGGGCGCAGAAAG